>NC_080571.1:158494303-158534221 GCF_030247185.1 Malaya genurostris
TCCAACAGTATCATCTGTACGCATAACGGCAGAGCCTTGCCCTTTGTCAAGTGCTCATAGTAGCTCATCGAGAGTAATTTCGGTGTTATACATGCCCTCGAAACTCATTGCCGTTTCAACCTTCCGAGCGAACGGACGTGTTTTGTGTTTACTGCGAAAAAAACCAGTGCCGTGTGTGATAACGTGACCGGACGATCAAAACTAGATTATATCGCTATTGTGTAATAGAAAATAGTGCTTTTTTCTGGGAGAGGTTTTTTGTACATTATACACTGAAGCAGTGCATTGTTGTGAGCGGACGATCGAAACAGTACCGTTAGCCGGTGATTGTTTGATCGATCAAGGCCAGATTTCAGTGGCCATCGTGATTATACTGTGCGGATTATAAGTGAGTGTGCTTTTTCCTCTCGGCGGTTTTTTGCACACCCTCGAAGCGGCGATACGCCGATCGACGAGGTCTTGGCCTTGGTGGCCCCCGTTGGATTAAAAGTTAAGTACTATTATTTTGTATATTTTTTTTTCTTCTTCATTCGACCGTTCATTACCCCCCCCCCCGAATCATTTATTTCTGCGCGGAGGTAGCTCCGCGACATGTCAAATTTGACTCCCGACCCCTCCGTTTTCGATGATCAGATGGAGACTTCTGTTGGCAGCAATAAGTCTCGCATAAAGAGTTATCCCGATGGGCTTGCACTCTCGGCCGGGCCTTACTCGGTTTATTTCCGGACCAAGGCTAAAGAAAAATAAATGAATGTTTTGAAAATATCGCGGGATCTGTCCTCGCGATACAATACTATAAAAAGTATTGATAAAATACGACCAGATAAGCTCAGGGTTCTGTTCACCAGCTCAAAGCAGGCTAATGAGCTCGTTCAAAATGATCATTTTACGCGGGAGTACCGCGTCTACGTGCCAGCTCGCGAAGTAGAAATCGACGGTGTGGTCACCGATTCGAGTTTGACTTGCGAGGACGTTCTTAAGTACGGAGAGGGCTGTTTTAAGGACCCCTCACTTAAGAACGTCAAGATACTGGACTGCAAGCGATTGCATTCAGTATCGATCGCCGGGGATGGAACAAAGTCTTATCCCCAATCTGACTCTTATCGTGTGACCTTCGCCGGCTCTGCTTTGCCCAACTACATCCTCTTGGACCGGGTTCGTCTGCCTGTTCGTCTTTTTGTACCTCGAGTAATGAATTGTACCAATTGCAAACAATTGGGGCATACAGCTTCTCATTGCTGCAATAAGCCCCGGTGTGCTAACTGTGGGGAGGCTCATGCAGATGGCTCTTGCGATAAGGATGCTGAAAAGTGTCTCTACTGCAAGGAGGGTCCGCATGACCTAATGGCATGTCCTGCGTATAAGCTGCAAGGAGATCGGATGAAGCGTTCCCTGAAGGAACACTCCAAGCGTTCCTTTGCCGAGATGCTTAAGAGTGCCACCCCTCCTAAACTGACAACGAACCCATATGCCTGCTTGTCAACTGACGAGAGCGATTCTGACGACCCTTTGGAAGGTCCATCATCGGCGGTCCCTCATAGCTGTAGGAAAAGAATGAATAAATCCTCTCATAAGCTACCTAGTAAGGGTTCGAAGGTGTCTTCCGAAGGGCTTCGAAAAGTTACAGCTAACGGGAATCGGGACAAACCACCGAAGCAAAAGGCTCCTGGTCTCGGAAAACTCAGTTCCGAGATGGAATTCCCACCACTTCCCGGGACAACAAAATCCCCAAACGTCCCTGAAAATCTATCAGAGAACCAACTAGGTGCTGGACTTATCAAGTTCTCTGATGTTGTGGACTGGATTTTTGCAACTTTTAATATTTCTGACCCTCTTAAAAGCATTTTAATTGCTTTCATGCCAAAAGTAAAAACATATTTAAAGCAGTTGACTGCAAATTGGCCCCTTCTCTCAGCGATTGTATCCTTCGATGGCTAAATCATCCATCGAGGTCACGGATCTAATCACTGTTTAACAGTGGAATTGCAGAAGTATCATTCCAAAAATAGATTCTTTTAAATTTTTAGTAAATAATCTGAAATGTGACGCATTTGCATTGTGCGAAACTTGGCTAACTTCTGAAATATCCCTAAACTTCCACGATTTTAACATTATTCGCCTGGATCGAGATGATCCCTACGGAGGAGTACTTTTGGGGATCAAAAAGTGCTATTCTTTTTATCGAATTAACCTCCAGTCGATATCAGGTATTGAAACTGTCGCATGTCATGTTACAATCAAAGGCAAGGATCTTTGCATTGCTTCAATCTATATTCCCCCAAGAGCCTCGATTGGGCATCGGTGGCTCAGTGATATCATTGAGCTCCTTCCCGCACCGACGTTGGTTTTAGGAGACTTTAACTCACACGGTACGGGATGGGGCTGTCTTCACGACGAAAACATCTATGAGCACTCTTTGGAACACAGCCCGACGAATGCGCAATCATAACACAACGAATGAAAGCGAGGAAAATTCTAACCTAAGTATGTCCACACTCTGTTCCGGAACAGAAGATCACCCGCGCCGCGACACCAAATACAAACGAAACACCGTTTTCGATGGTAGAGCTCTCACTTGCGCTCTTGTCATGTAACAATAAAGCCCCGGGATTAGATAGAATAAAATTCAACTTGTTGAAAAATCTGCCTGACCCCGCCAAAAGGCGCTTGCTGAGTTTATTCAATAAGTTCCTTGAGGACAACATTGTTCCACATGACTGGAGACAAGTGAAAGTGATATCCATTCAAAAACCAGGAAGACCAGCCTCCGATCACAATTCGTATCGGCCGATTGCTATGCTTTCCTGTATCCGGAAATTGTTCGAAAAAATGATTCTGTTTCGTCTAGACAATTGGGTCGAGACTAATGGCTTACTTTCAGATACACAATTTGGTTTCCGCAGGGGCAAAGGAACGAACGATTGTCTTGCGTTGCTCTCAACCGAAATTCAAATGGCATTTGCTCGTAAGGAACAAATGGCGTCAGTTTTCCTAGACATCAAGGGGGCTTTTGACTCAGTTTCTATAAATATCCTATCTGAGAAGTTGCATCAGCATGGTCTTTCACCAATTTTGAATAACTTTTTGTATAATCTATTGTCCGAGAAATACATGTATTTCGCGCATGGTGATTTGTCGACAATACGATTCAGTTACATGGGTCTTCCTCAGGGCTCATGCTTAAGCCCCCTTTTATACAATTTTTACGTAAACGACATCGATAAATGTATCAACACATCTTGCACGCTGAGACAACTTGCCGACGACAGCGTTGTGTCCATTATAGGACCCAAAGCTGGCGATCTGCAAGGGCCGTTACAAGATACTCTTGCCAACTTATCCACATGGGCTCTTCAAATGGGTATCGAGTTCTCTACGGAGAAAACTGAGTTGGTTGTATTTTCAAGGAAGCGAGAACCAGCACAACTACAGCTTCAACTAGGGGGTGAAAACATAGCTCAGGTCTTCACATTCAAATATCTCGGGGTCTGGTTCGACTCCAAAGGCACCTGGGGATGTCACATTAGGTATCTGAAACAAAAATGCCAGCAGAGAATCAATTTTCTTCGTACAATAACCGGAACTTGGTGGGGTGCCCACCCAGGAGACCTGATCAGATTGTACCAAACAACGATATTGTCCGTTATGGAATATGGATGCTTCTGCTTCCGATCCGCCGCGAACACCCATTTCATTAAGCTGGAAAGAATTCAGTATCGTTGTTTGCGTATTTCCTTGGGTTGCATGCAATCAACTCATACGATGAGTCTTGAAGTGTTGGCGGGCGTCTTACCGTTGAAAAACCGGTTCTGGGATCTCTCATATCGTTTGCTCATTCGATGCGACATTTTGAATCCTATGGTGATTGAAAACTTCGGAAGGTTAGTTGAGCTTAATTCTCAAACCCGTTTTATGTCCTTGTATTTTGATTACATGGCTCAGAATATTAATCCTTCTTCGTTTGCTTCCAACCGTGCTCATTTCTTGGATACTTCTGATTCTACTGTGTTTTTCGACACATCCATGAGAGAAGAGTTTCGTGGAATTCCGGAACACGTACGCCCTCGAGTGGCCCCTAATATATTTTATAATAAATTTAGAACAGTCAACTGTGAAAAGGTGTTTTACACTGATGGATCAAACATCGACAGGTCCACAGGCTTCGGCATCTTCAATCAAAACATCACCGCTTCTTACAAACTCAGTGATCCGGCTTCAGTTTACGTCGCAGAATTAGCTGCTATTCAGTACACCCTCGAGATCATTGAAACATTGCCCAAAGACCATTACGTCATTGTCACGGACAGTCTAAGTTCAATAGAAGCTCTCCGGGCAATGAAGCCAGGAAAGTATCCCCCATATTTCCTGGGGAAAATACGGGAACACTTGCGAACTTTATCTGAACGGTCTTATTCAATATCGTTAGTCCGGGTCCCTTCGCATTGTTCCATTCCGGGCAATGAAAAGGCAGACTCATTGGCTAAGGTGGGCGCACGTTATATTTACATCACCATCATCGCCCACGGAAGGTCGCTCTAGTCATGCGGGCCACCCGCCGGGTATTCGTAGCCTGGGGGTGTTTCCCGCGGACCCACACGGACCGAGGGATGCGGCCAACGTCATCTGGAAGACTCATGATATATTCCATCCACCGGCCGGTGCCGATCGCCAGCTGAAGGTTGGATCTGCCAAAGTCGACCACTGCGACCCCAATACAACATTATCCAATCATACTATCCTAGTTTTAAGTTAGTCGTTAATAAAATTAGAAAAAGTCCTTGGCACCTTAGAGCTAAAGCAGTGTGCCTAAAAAAAAATAATTATATTATTGAATAAAAAAAAAATGCCCTCGAAACTGTGCAAGGTTGTCAGTCTCTGTCGCTCGGCTTTTTCCTTAGTCATTTGGAAAGATGCGAGGTAGCTTGAAGTAGCTGACCGCTCACCGTAATGTTTTGCTAATGCTTCCGCTACTTCTTCGGGGTCGTCAGTGAATCCTTCCTCCTGTTTTAGGACTAGCGAACAATTCTGTCTGTTACCACGCAGGGTGTTAACTGTTTTCCACAGTTCGGTCGTCGTGCTGCTCGGTGAAATTTTCGCCACGAAATCTTCCCATGATTGCTGTCTTGCTGTTTTAACCGCTTTCCGTGCCAGGGCTTCCTGAAAATTTTGCAGGGCTTCAGGTCGATGGATGCTGGAAGAGTTACTGCGACGTAGTTCTCGTAGGCATTTACGTCGTAGTTTGATTGCTTCTTTGCTTCTGGACACCACCATGGTACTGCCTTAGGTCCCGATCGACCGGTAGTTCGGGGGATGGATTCGGTCGCTGCTGCATAGATTGCCTCGGTTAGTTTCACGACGTTCCGCTCGTTGCCTGAGTCGGGTGAAGTCGGCTATGATACGCTCGTATGCAGGCCAATCTGCACGATCGTATAGCCATTTTTGTCGCGTTGTTCGATTGTGTGACCAACCAGGAATAGAGATCTTGATTGGGAAGTGGTCGCTGTTGTGTATGTCATTCAGAGTTTGCCAGGTGAGTCTGCTGGCTAGGCCTTCCGAACAGAAGGAAAGATCTATGGCCGATGCCTTTCCTGTGACCGGGTCGATACGGGTAGGAGAACCGTTATTCAGGAAGACAAGTTTATTGATGAGAGTTTTCTCCTATATAAAACGACCGAGTGTGTCGGTCGATTTCGATCCCTATGCGTAATGATGAGCATTGAAATCTCCCAAAAATATCACTGACCCTTTAATTTCATCCATGAATGCATCCAACTGGTGTTGGCAGTCGCGCGCACTCTGTGGTATGTAGATTGACACTACTGTTACCAAAATCGGTTTGTGGATTCGTGCGGCAATCAGATGGAGACTGGTGCATAAGCATGAAATTCATCTGGTATAAGCATGAAATTCATCTGACAATAAAATTATCTTAATGAATATGTATCAGACAAGTCATAAAATTGTAGAACGTAGTATTTTCTGAGAAAATTTGTGAGCTGGTCATCAAAATCGAAAAGATGTTCAACAGTGCCAAACGTCCTCAAACAAGATGTTATCGGTTCGTAATACCCGAACGTCGTTCGATGGAATCTCGGTTGCAGTAAACTGGTGGAGCGCAGCGATCGTTGTGAAGCACGGAAATCAAGTAGAGACAAAATCTTCGAAGAGTCGATATCACCGTTAATCAGTTTTGCACAAAAACAGCTTGCTGAATTTTTCTGCGTCTTTCTAATGAGTCGAGTCCGATCAGTCGACAGCGATCAGGATACGGTGGGAGCTCAAGCGGATTCCTCCAAGGAAGGTTTCTTAGAGCAAGACGAACAAATCTTTTCTGTACGCGTTCAATCCGTAAGTTCCAAACCAGCTGATACGGATTCCAAATTAGGCTAGCATTTTCCAGTATAGGACGAACCAAGGAGAAATATAACGCTTTCAAGCAATGCGGATCTTTGAAGTCCCGCCCGATCTTCGCAATGAAACCTAATTGCCGTGTTGCCTTTGAAATTATAGATGAACGATGAAGATTGAAGGTAAGCTTAGCATCTAACAAAACACCAAGATCATTAACATGATCAACTCTCTGGAGTTTTTGTCCAATAATTTCATAGTCGAATCAAATTGGATTCAGTATTCGGTGGAACGTTACGACCTGGCATTTTGCAATACTGACAATAAGCCAGTTTCTATGACATGAGGCCGGATGCAGTCGTCGATAGAACGAACTTCAAGATACAATTTCAAATCATCGGCATATACTAATCTGCAACCAAAACTTTTGTGTTGCACCCAGCCGCGAAATCTTGCACAAAAGTATTCGGTGGTCAATTCGGTCGAAAGCTGCTTTAAGGTCAGTGTATACTGTATCAACTTGTACTCTCTTCTCGAAACTCGAGATACAAGTGGAAGTGAAATCTAAGAGATTCGGGCTGACCGAACGACCTGGCATAAATGCATGCTGATCAGAGGAGATGTAATTTTTTGTACGAAAAAGTATCTCAGTGCTCACAATTATTTCAAATAGCTTAGATACAGCAGATAAATTGGTTATGCCTCTGTAATTCCTTACATCAATACGATCACTTCTCTTGTATACAGGAAACATAAAAGACTGCTTCCAAGTCACCAGAAAAATTCCTTGCTCAAATGAATTGTTAAATATAGTGCACATAGAATCAGCTAAAACAGAAGCACAATGACTATACACCACAGAAGGAATACCATCTGGTCCGGGCGAAAACGATCGTTTTGAGTTTACAAAAGTCCAGAAATATTAAGGATTCCGACGAAGATCAGTTTGAATCCGCATAACGTAGGCTTTGTACAACCCCGCGTTTAATTTACGATAATTTTCACTGGAGCTTTTAAACATTCGCTTTGTTTCAGAGATATGCCAGCGACGATGTCTGCGCTGCCAAATATTGCGGGTACATTGCGAAGCCGTACAGAGTCCAAGGAGGGCTCATTAGCCGTTTAACGAAAGGCTAATTTGAACTCAGCCATTGAATCAATGTGTTACAGAAAAAGGATGCCATTTCATTTACGTTATCGATTTCTTGCAGTGTTCTCCAGTTCTTGCTCCAAATAAATAAATAAATAAATAAATAAACATTTTGTAAGAATTCAAGTAAAGCAGCAAAATCTATTTTCCTATAATTTAATGTTCTGGATTCATTCATGGACTCCATGTGACAGGAATTGCTTTCGCCGTTAGTAAGCCACGTGATAACTAAAGGCGGTGCGGGTCGACGGGTAGTGGTGGAGCAACACTACAATCAACAACTAATTGATGCTCCTAAGAACAAAAAAAAATCAAATCAAGCAATCGTCCGAGATGATTTCTGTGTTGGTTAGCTTGACAAAGATTTAGGTAATCCATGCCGTCGATCACCGCCGAGCCAGCAGCGGGTAGCAACGAAGAACAAGAGTAGTGTGTTTCCTCATTCCGTTGATTCCATACAATGCGGGGCTTGTTGAATTCACCGCAGACCAGCACAATATCATTAGCAGATCCTTTACTGCACAGTTCTGAAACAGTTGAAATGTGCGCATCAATCACATCAACGTTTTGGCTTTTATCAGGGGGAATGTACACACCGCACAGAAGTAACTTTTTACCCCGTACTGTAGTACTCGCACACACTTGTTCAAGACAGTTTCCATTTACCGTTTCAATATCATCTACGGTGCGTCGAGGCTTCCACAATATCATCTACGGTGCGTCCCAGTATGCTGCGTTGAATTATTGCTGGGTTATTCCTCCTTGCGAAGAAACAGGCGTTGGAGATGGAGTGTTGCCAGTAGTGTTCGGTGTTCGTTTTGAGTAACAGTGTGTAGTTCTTGCCTACGTAGTCTGATGGAATGATCGCCTCATTGACCTTCGTCTCTTGAAGGGCCACCACGCAGGGCTCATACCCGGCGATGAGTTGTTTCAGTTCGCTAATATTAGCTCGTAATCCACGCATGTTCCACTGTAACGCGAAAGTTCTGTCGGAAACGTTTTTCGTGATCGATGGTGTTGTGGATCGCTCTGTGGTTGTAGGTGATGGAGATCGATGACTTTGACTAGGAGGCGATGGTTCACCGGTGGAAAGTCGGGAGGAGAATTGCAAGGGCTGTATATCCGCGGGGTAGGGACAGCCCTTTACTCCCCGATTGATCCCTTCCAATGATGGAAGTGGGGAAGCTACTTTCATCTTTTCTTCCTCCTTCTGAAAAGGAGGTTGATGCCACGGCATTATCCATTCTTGTGGAACGGAAAGTAGGACTGACCTGTAGGACATTTTGTCCCACAGTGCCAGTCGCTGTCAAACCTTCTACACTACTCTCTTCCGATCTACTGACAGCGGCCAGCATTGGGGAAAAGCTTTGTGTAGATTCTGTCCGCCTATTCGGTGATGCTGCTGCTTTCGTTTCATCGAACGGCGAGGTTTTGTCAGGTGAGTGGCTTCGCATTTGTATTGGACTTGGAGTCTCACCGGTGGAAAGTCGGGGGGAGAATTGCAAAAGCTGTATATCTGGGGGATAGGGACAGCTTTTTTCCCCCCAATCAATCCCTTCCCCTAGAGGAAGTGGGGAAGCTACTTTCATCACTTCTTCCCCAGCCCGGGAATCCTTTGTCATTGTATCTGCAACGGAGAGTGGGACAGCAGTATGTTCTGTTAGCGGTCGATGTAGGGAAGCACTGACCTGCGAGACATCTTGTCCCACAGTACCAACAACTGTTAAAACTACACTACTTTCGGAAGAACTATCGGCAATAGCCGACACTGGGGAAAGACTTTGTGAGGATTTGTTTCATTGTATTTGGTCATGAAATATCATTACCGGTGAATCTGTGGTGAAATTGTAGCCATTGAAGTCTGAAGTGTTGCTATTGATGTCAGAATTATCTGGAAATATATTGGGCGCGGCAGTACCTGATATGCAGTTTTGAATGGGTTGAGTAACCTGTGGGACAACTTGCCCCACAGTACCAACCACTGTCGAATAAACTACCCTACAATTACGATGAAAACAACTGTTGCCGACAGCAGTCGGTACTGGGGAAGTTCTTTGTGTAGTTTTGCAGGTATTCTGTGCCATGGTGTTGAGAGTGCTTCTAATATATTCAGTTGGTTGTGATTTCTTGTTGCATTTCTTACTTTCGTCGGTCACAGAGGAAAAATCACTATCAACGGGTAGGGGTTGAACGCCCCGGACAGTTCTTTCAGCCGTCTATGCTTGCGACAGTTCTTTCTGTCGTCTATGCTATGCTACACTTTCCCCGCTTCCAAACCGAGTTTCTCGTAATCCGTACACGAGCGTGGGTTGTTTTAATTGGTTTTTATGCGTTTTTCTTGATTGAGACTATCGAATGAGCTGGCGTCTCCGATATCTCGATCTCATCATCCGAATACGTGATAACTAGAGATCGATGACTTTGACTAGGAGGCGATGGTTCACCGGTGGAAAGTCGGGAGGAGAATTGCAAGGGCTGTATATCCGCGGGGTAGGGACAGCCCTTTACTCCCCGATTGATCCCTTCCAATGATGGAAGTGGGGAAGCTACTTTCATCTTTTCTTCCTCCTTCTGAAAAGGAGGTTGATGCCACGGCATTATCCATTCTTGTGGAACGGAAAGTAGGACTGACCTGTAGGACATTTTGTCCCACAGTGCCAGTCGCTGTCAAACCTTCTACACTACTCTCTTCCGATCTACTGACAGCGGCCAGCATTGGGGAAAAGCTTTGTGTAGATTCTGTCCGCCTATTCGGTGATGCTGCTGCTTTCGTTTCATCGAACGGCGAGGTTTTGTCAGGTGAGTGGCTTCGCATTTGCATTGGACTTGGAGTCTCACCGGTGGAAAGTCGGGGGAAGAATTGCAAAAGCTGTATATCTGGGGGATAGGGACAGCTTTTTTCCCCCCAATCGATCCCATCCCCTAGAGGAAGTGGGGAAGCTACTTTCATCACTTCTTCCCCAGCCCGGGATTCCTTTGTCATTGTATCTGCAACGGAGAGTGGGACAGCAGTATGTTCTGTTAGCGGTCGATGTAGGGAAGCACTGACCTGCGAGACATCTTGTCCCACAGTACCAGCAACCGTTAAAACTACACTACTTTCGGAAGAACTATCGGCAATAGCCGACACTGGGGAAAGACTTTGTGAGGATTTGTTTCATTGTGTTTGGTCATGAAGTATCATTACCGGTGAATCTGTGGTGAAATTGTAGCCATTGGAGTCTGAAGTGTTGCTATTGATGTCAGAATTATCTGGAAATATATTGGGCGCGGCAGTACCTGATATGCAGTTTTGAATGGGTTGAGTAACCTGTGGGACAACTTGCCCCACAGTACCAACCACTGTCGAATAAACTACCCTACAATTACGATGAAAACAACTGTTGCTGACAGCAGTCGGTACTGGGGAAGTTCTTTGTGTAGTTTTGCAGGTATTCTGTGCCATGGTGTTGAGAGTGCTTCTAATATATTCAGTTGGTTGTGATTTCTTGTTGCATTTGTTACTTTCGTCGGTCACAGAGGAAAAATCACTATCAACGGGTAGGGGTTGAACGCCCCGGACAGTTCTTTCAGCCGTCTATGCTTGCAACAGTTCTTTCAGCCGTCTATGCTATGCTACACTTTCCCCGCTTCCAAACCGAGTTACTCGTAATCCGTACACGAGCGTGGGTTGTTTTAATTGGTTTTTATGCGTTTTTCTTGATTGAGACTATCGAATGAGCTGGCGTCTCCGATATCTCGATCTCATCATCCGAATACGTCATCGGTTCGCTTGTGTCTAGTGTGATTGTAGCTGTTTTCTTCGGGGGAGGACTTTGGCTATCTGTATACGTTTGTGGTTTTTTGGTTATGTTCATGTTTTGTTGGTCTTCCACGTTTTGTTTCTTGAATGGCTGGATAGTTATTCGTTGATCTTGTTACTGGTCCTAATATTGTTGGCGTTATGTTTTGTTCTTTGCTGTGAAAAGATTTTTCTTTAGTGGCTATTTGATGTTTAAGTTGCTGGATGTACGCCATCATTTGTTCCATTTTTTTCCTCTTTGCGTTTGGCTGCTTCTAAAAGTTTTACAATTTGTTCGTCTTTTTGTTTCATAGTTAGTTCCATTTCCTTTAGTTTCTTTTCGATCCTTGTTTGCTGTGCCGTAGCTTGTGCGTAGCTTCCCTGAGTCTGTTGTACTGCTTTCTTTCTAGCTTCTGGGAAAGTTATGTTTTAGCGAACCTTTATTTTAGTGATTTCGACTTCCTTCTTGTACACCGGACATTGACGATTCAATGGACGATGATCTCCTTTGTAGTTTCGACAAAATTGTGCTTCATTACATTCTTCCTCTCCATGCTGCTCAACAGAACAGTTGAAGCAACGTTTTGGGCCTGGGCATCGCATACGAGTATGGCCGAAGTTGAAGCAATTATAGCAAAGCATTGGATTCGGAAAGTATGGGCGTGTCGATATATGTAACAGACCGATTTTTATGTGTTTCGGGTACGTTGTCTTGCAGAACGTAAGAATTAATGCTGGTGTATTTACTCTTTTCCCACCTTCACTTCGTGTTATTCGCTGTACTCGAATTACTCCCTGGCTGAGAATCTCCGCTAGAACATCTTTTTCTTCCATTTGTATTAGGTCATAGCATGTTATGACGCATCGACTAACATTCAAATTTGGGTGGGCTTCGATTACTACTTCGGTACCATCAATCAGTTGTGTCATTTTCAGTAGCTTTGTTACTTGACTGGGATCCTGTACTCTTAGAGTATACCGTGTACCTTGTGCTTCGGTGTTTGCATCGTCGATTGGTCCACCTGCAGCATTCTCCACAGATTTACCGATTATGAACGGATTTCTTGGGAGCGGTATGTCGTTTTTTCTCTTAAGTTGCAGGAAAGTTAGTTCCCGAACTTGTTTGTTGGGTCCATGAACGTCGGAAGTCTACGTCAATACGACCCCCCGGGTCGCCACTGCTAGCAGCAGCCACTCAAAATGACGTTGGGTGAATCAATGGGTACCAGTCACCTGTTACCAATCAAAAATAGGAAAAATCAATAATAAGGATAGATCCTACCTTGTTTGCACCTTCAACGTCGGAGATTTACTGGAACGCCCTTTGATGTCATTAGGCACACTACTAATACGCAGTCTAGTATAAAAAAAATGTTTAATTTTTTTCTGTTTAACAGATTGGAGAAAAAACTTCCGTTCAGATCGCCGTCTTTGCAATCGGCCTCAATAGTGAATGGAACAGAGCAGGTAGTCAAGTAGCGATATGGCGCTAGGCGGAGAAGAAGAGTTTCACTGCATATGGCACTATACACTACAGCAGATTCACGGTATGGATTCACGGTTATTTTCAAAATTTAATAATCACTATCACGATGCATTTAAAATTTAGTAATTACTATTTTCATATCACTGTACGAACGTTGCTTTAATAGGCGCCACTCCACAGCTGCGGTGAAGGCGGCTGGGTAGCCGGGTCAATGGCCGTTTGTTTTGTTCACTATACTGCGTGGGTATTCACAAAATCTTCGCATTTAAACACTTGTTCACCGATTTTCATGAATTTTTCACTGCACACTTTCGAAACTTCTACCTAATTAGCTACAGGATGATTTCTCACCGCCGTGATTGCGGAAAACGAGAAAAACACCGTGTATTACTCAGAACGGCGCACGTAGTTGTTACCATACAAGAAGGTGTTTCAAACTTCGATTATTAATAATAATAATAATAATAATAATAATAATAATAATAATAATAATAATAATAATAATAATAATAATAATAATAATAATAATAATAATAATAAATAATAATAAATAATAATAAATAATAATAAATAATAAAAATAATCATCATCAACATGAATATCGCAATAACCTTTGCCACAAGCACAATGATTAGACACGGAAAGTCCAATTCGAAGGAGATGTGCACCTAACGTGTAGTGATTAAACATGAGTCTGGACAACATACGAATGAAGTCCCTACTCACATCCATTTCTCTCAACCATGCCTTTGTCGATATTTTAGTGACAATCGACTGCATCCACAGAACCAGATCATATCTATCCCAAATAGCTTGCCAGCTGTCAAATGTTCGTTGGCGAGACGCGCTATAGAATTCGTTAAAAGCAATCAATCGTTCATAAATTTTACCCTCAATAGCACCACGTTTGGCTAAAATATCGGCTCTTTCATTACCTGGAATGGAGCAATGAGCCGGGACCCAGACTATAGTGATTTGATAATTATTATTCAATATGTCGTTCAATCACTGTAATATTTCTTCCAAGAAAAACGGTTGATTCTTCAGACTATCTGTGATGAGGAAATAATGATTTGGAGATAATGTGACGATTACACTCAAGCTATAGTGAACTGCTACTAACTCTGCTATACAAACAGATGCAGGTTCTTGAAGCCTAAATGAGGCCGAAACATTATTGTTGAACATACCAAACCCTGTCGCCTTTTCAATTCGTGATCCGTCCGTGATTTTCTCAGAGTCAATATGCCTGAATTCCACGCACATCGTGCTGCATAGATGTGTCGAAAAATAACGTTTCAGGGACATTTAGGAGGACTAAAAGAAAAAACAGCAGTCATTCATCAACGATAATTTTTGATTCAGTATTTATGTAAATAACCATTTTTTTCGTAGTATCTTCAAGCATGTTCTAAAATTGACCAGACAACGTAGCGTCAGACATCGCCATTTTGCGATAAACGATACACTTTAGTAAGTAACACAGTACAAAGGCCGAAACGTCGGACAGTAAACAACATTCGTTTGTATTGTAAGACTGAGACAGCCGTTTTCCTGTTTTCCGAGTCCGTACAACTTTTTGGCTTCGCTGATGATATTGATATTGTAACACGTAATTGTAACAGCTAGGCATATCGATCTGGTCATAAATGAGTCAAAAACAAAATACATGAGAGGAGGCTTTAAATGCTTTAAACAATGCGTTTGACTGTTTTATCTTGCGATCAAGAATGTCCGCTTTGTTTTATCGATTTCTTAATTTATACCCTATTCTCTCCTGATCTAGCTAGTTAATTCTATTTACTTTTACAATTGGTGAGACTCTAGGTGGGAGGAGTTAGAACGCGCATTGTAAGTCAGGTTTAGCCAATGGGATCAGTTGTATCACGTCGGCCATTGGATACTTTTGTGAGTAAGAGAGAAAATAAGCTTCTTGATGAGAGTGAGCAGGTGTGATACGGAGAGGAGCGGGCGATACCATGTTGGGTTATTCTCGTGAGTGTCGGTTTGAGTTAGTGTGTGTTCTTGAGTTACTTGTCGTTCTAGTTCTCGTCGGTTGGTATTCAATTGCGGTCATGAGGGTGTCAAGGAAGGGGAAGTGTCACAGTAGGTCAGGTCTGTTTATTTTCAATTCAATGGTGTGTAATTTAATGCTTCCTCATTTCGCTTTGTCGAAATTTATGTTTACGTAGCTCCTTTCTTTGGGTCAGCGTAAATGCCTTCATGTAGGTAATGTATTTGTTTTATGTAGTGGGTTTTCTTGGAATGGTGTCGAGTGGAACTTTGTCGAGTACGTGTTTATGGAAATTTGTCAAGTGCGTGTGGTCTGGGGTGTGAGAAAGATTTAGTCTTGAATATTTTACATGGTCCGGAATGTGTGAGGAGATTTAGTGTTAAATGCTCATATTACATCATCCCCCTTTTGGAAGAATGATGTAACGAAGGGAAATCATTCTGTAGTGCTTTATGGGATTAGTTTACCGTTGCGTTCGAACTCCCTAACAATTTTAATGTATATTACAGAGTTTTCTTATAGCTAAAATAACCGATTTTTACAGTTTTTCTCAGAGAAGATGAGTAAAACTTCACTTATGCCCACGGCAATTATTTTTTGATTTTTCTCTCTTTTTTGTGTTTTACGTGGTGTTAAGCTCGGTATCTGAATCTTAAATTTAAAAGTTTGGTGTTACAATTTTGTATTTTATGCTTTGATGAGTCTATTTTTGTGAACAATGGTTTTTTCTTTTGATTGTAAATTTTGTATTTCGCAATTTGAATCTTGAAGTTGTGTAACTTTAAATGGACCTATATAAAATGGATCAAGCTTGCGTCTATTTTCGTTTTGTAGGTACACTATGTCATTCAAATGTATTTCTATCGGATTGCACAGGTGATCTGTTGTTGATTTTCTAAATTCTTTTTGCTATTAAATGTTTGTTTGCTATTTCGTGTGATTTGTGTAGTCGGTATTGTAATTCTTTGTTGTACATGTCGAAATTATATATCGGTTCAATTTTGTCTGGATAAATTTCTTGTGGTAGTCTGGCTTTTACACCGAAAACTAGTTCGTAGAGTGTATACCCATGATCTGAGTGTGGTGTTGTGTTATATGAAAATGCATAGTATTGTAACCAGTCATCCCAGTCAGATTGATGTTCGTTGATAAAAGATCGCAGAAACTCATTGAGGCATCTGTGATTTCTTTCCAAAGAACCAATTGTCTGAGGATGATAAGCTGTCGAAAAGGTTTGTTTAATTTTCAACAATTTGCAAATTTGTTCTAGAACCTCGTTTTTATATTCGGTTCCTCTGTCGGTTTTTAACTCAAGAAACTTACCGTAAGTTAGGATAAAATTTTCTACTAGAGCTTTAGCTACAACGTTAGCTTCTTTGGTAGGTATGGGTATATATACAACGTATTTTGTTCTTTTTGCCAAATTCACAGGCCTTGATGAAATTAGCAATTGAACTTTTCATAAATTTCCATGTATATATTTCTCTTAATTTGAGGTACAATCTGTTTTGTCCGATGTGTCCTCCTGTTCGTAATTCATGGTGATTCTTTAGTATTATTTGTATTTCCTGAGGTTTACTAATAAACTTCGGTGGTTTGTAGATAATAATTTGTAATGTTTTAATTGTTTTTAGGACAAGACCTTTAAACATTTCCATAGGTACCATCTCAAATATTTTATCATTGCAAGAGATTGCTACTCTGCTAACCTTTAATTTTCTCATTTCTTCTTCATATTTGGAGATTGCAAACACGAGTGTTTGTCTGATATCTCTTATTTCTGTAATTACACGATGCATCGGTTTCTGTTTCTGTATTCCTTGATATGTATCAATTATAATGTGGTTGTTTTCGAAAAAAAACACCTCATTTTCAATAAGTTTCTTACTTCGCTGAATAAACAGAGAGTTGATCAGGCTCACTGTTGATGCAAGGATTATTACTTGAATTATTCTTATAATTAGTATTTTTGGTATTATTTAATTTATCTTGTTCTTTTTTTGTTTATTAACCATCAAAATACTATTTGCCTTTAATTCATCTGAGGACATAATTATGCGTGATAACGCATCGGCTACAACGTAACTTTTACTTTGGATATATTCTATATTAAATTCAAATTCCTCTAAATCTAACCTCATTCTAGTTAATTTGGAGGTTGGGTTTTTCATATTAAATAGGAATACTAACGGTCTGTGATCCGTTCGTATAGTAAATTTCCGTCCATATAGGTAGGACTTAAAGTAATTAATTGACCAGTGTATTGCTGTCAATTCTTTCAAAATTACTGATTTATTTTTTCTCCGGGTGTAAAGCTTTTACTTTTATTTGTGATAAAACTGCACCACATCCAACGTCTGAAGCGTCTGTGGTTAAAATAAATTGTTCATTAAAATCTAGGTATTGTAGAAGTTTTGGTGACATTAGGAAGGATTTCAAGGTTACAAATGCATGCTGGCATTCTAGTGTCCATGAAAATGTCTGGTTTTTCTTTAGTAGCTGATTTAATGGGTAGGTTATGGTCGCGAAATTTGGGACGAATTTTCTGTAATAGTTGCAAAAGGCGACGAATCTTCGCACATCGTCGCTACTTGTTGGTGTTGAGTAATTTTTTATTGCTTCGTATTTATTACTATCCGGTAGTATTCCTTTGTCTGTAATTTTGTGACCTAAATATGTTACTTCTGTATTAAAAAATTTACACTTATTGAGGTTTAGTTTAAGGTTGTACTTCCTAATGCGTTCAAAAACGTTTTCTAAATTCTGAAGGTGGTGTTGAATTGAGCATCCAACTACTATAATATCATCTATATATACAAAAGCATGCTCAGGTGTTAATCCTGACATTGCGATTGTCATCATTCATTGAAAAGTGTTTGGACTTATATTTAAACCAAACGGTAATCTTTTAAATTGAAAGTGACCGGATTGAGTCGAAAATGCTGTAAATTTTCTAGAGTTTACTTCTAAGGGTATTTGATGGAATCCTGACATTAAATCTAGAGTTGTAAAATATTTTGCTCTACCAAGTTGATCTAATATAGCGTCAATTCTTGGTAACGGAAATATGTCGGCTAGTATTTTTTGTTGAGTTGTCGGAAATCAACTACTAATCTCCATTTTGCATTATTGTTTTCTGATTTTTTCGGGACTAGTAAAATTGGATTGTTATAGGGTGATATGGATGGTTCGATTATATCATCTTCCAACATTTTGTTTACTTGTGTTGCAATTTCGTTGCTTTGTGAGTGAATAGTTTTGTAGTTTGGAAAGTATACTGGGACTCTATCGCTCAGTTCAATATTTTGTGAATAAAAATTGTTTGACTAAACTGGTTCGTCTGGTAAGCAAAATATATCAGAATAATTTGAAATTAATTTTTCCAGGCTGTTTTTAGCGTATATGGGTACATTGTTTAAATCGAGTTCAGTTAGGACTTTGTTTTTTCTAGTGTTATTTTTGTACATGTTGTTTTTAAAAATTGTGTACTTACTTAGGTGTTCTAAAATTGGCTTGAATTCTGATTGGCTGACATTTATAGGTTTGTCAGTAGTATTCATAAATTTTACTAATTGGTTTTGTGGTGAAATAATTGCGCTTGCGCAAAATAACCCTTGTTTAATTTCCTGTGAGTGTAGTACCATGTCCTCACTGATATTTAAATTTTGCATCCTTCTGATAACTTCGCATCTTCCTGGTATAATGTAGTTTTTATCAATTGTATCTTGAATCGGTATTGTTATTAGAATATTATTAATTGTAAAGTTTAATATCCAACATTCATTTCCAACATTTATTTCTATTAGGCATTTATTAGCTGAGAGGAAATCTCTGCCTAATATGCCGTCTGTAGAAATAGGAAAATTTGGGCTTACTAGGTGGAATCTTTGTTTAATAGAAAGTTCGTTGATAAATATTAATTCTGTTTCTGTTGATGCGATGGTTTCTATCTCGCCATCGGTGATTCCGGTAAGTTTAATTTTATTATTTGGATTAATTTGCTGTTGTGGAGATATTTTGTTTGCTTTAAATACTGATATATCTGCACCTGAATCTATAACAAATGTGCATATCGAATTTGTCATTCTTATACCTACTTTGATAAAATTAGCGGCGTGTATATTCATGGTATACAAGGTCTTCCTTAAAAATTTTGGTTCGTTGGGTATTGGTTAATATTTTGTGGTTGATAAGTTTGATATGGTGTGCCGTAATTCGGCGTTGTATTATGCATTTCTATACTTTTGTAATTGTGTATTGGGCAGGGTTTGGAATATTCATTCACCGGTGAATGAATATATAGTTTCCATTGCATTGTGAGCGAACAATTCCACCGCTCACAAAGAGGACGCCTTTCCGGCCAAAAAGAACCACACAAACAAAACGCTAATGGAAGCAAATATATTCCACATATGCACAGATGGTATAGTGTGCTGGTATTAGAGTCTTCATGAAGGACAGTAGCCGTGAATATAGTTTGCTCTCTCGTGGTCCTGAACGTCGTTCTTCTCACAAACACTTCATTGCAAGCTAACGATCTTCACGGGGCTAGTAAGTGATGAAGATTATATACTCAGTTTTCGCTAACAGGCTGATGACTGGCTCTCCGACGCGAACGGCTGTTAATGATGACTTTATGCCACGAAAACTGTTGCATATCACTTATTCAACTCGTGTCAAGTTAGTAGAGAGTAAGAATTCTTAGTTATACTTGAATATTATAAACAGAAGTAACAGGAGCGAAGCAATTCGCAATGGCGATCTGGTGATCTCACCAAATACTGCAAACAAACAAACGCTTCGTTTGCTGGCTGTTAGAGAGAAACTAGCTCCTGAACTCTTGTTACTTGTGTAAACCAAATTCCTGCTGAATAGTGTTTAATTGGGTTTAATCGTAGTAGTGCATGATAGGTAATCAACCAGTAGGATGAAAAATAAGTCTTTTAATCAGTATTCCGCGTTGAACATTTTTTCATTGAATTTTCATTGAGTATTGCTATGAGCTTCGAGAGCTGTAAGAAACACATGTTACCATTACAGCAAAACCTTTACTCTAATAAACGCTCGAGCGGTGGCAGTGCACACCTGTATGTGTAATTCTGTATAAACAAATGTGAATCGCGTTCGGACCTCGAAGAAACATGCGACAGTTAAGAGCCAGTCATCAGTCTGCTAGCGAAAACTGAATATTCAATCTTCATCACTATCTCGCACCGTGAAGCTAATTTGCTTGCAGTGAATTATGGGGCTAGAGCTTCTCTCTTACCGAGAGAAAGAGAAACAGTAGTAGGGGTGAATATTGTTCGCTCTCTTCTATTCTCGTGCATGGACAGCCACTTCAATAAAGCAACAAGGCTCACGCTTCCTAAAAAGCGACATGCTTCATAAAGCAGGTATATTCATGAATATCATACACCGTGAAGCATGTATACTCATCTTCACTGCTTCATTCATCCAAACCCTGGTATTGGGTGATTATTATTTGGGTAGTTAGGCGAATCAACATCGATTGGTTGTTCCGCATTAGCTATATACATTTTAGGATTTCCATACCTTTGGTGGATATTTTGGTTTTGGTAGTTCCTTCTCTGGTATCTACCATGAAATCTAGGGTTACTATTTCTATCGAAAGTTTGATTATTGTTAAAATGTGGGTTATAGTTTCTAAAATAATGGTTATTACGGTTATTATAATTGTTATTATTACTACTTTTATAATCGTTAGGTTGATGTGGTACATATTGATTATGGATGTTGAACTGTCTTCTGGGAGGCCCGTACGACATACCTCCTCTCAAATAGTTATTTTTGTGCTGTTGATTAGCAAGTCTTGTGTTCAAAATTTGGGAGTGTGTGTTTTCGTTAACTTCACACTCTTGTGCCTTTTGTATAGCTTCTTGTAGAGTGCTGAAGTTTCCAGCTCTAAGTATTATTTTTAATTCGTTGTTGGAGCAACCTTTTATCATAGTTTCTACCCCAATCTTAGTGCTCATGCTTTTTGCTACTGATAGCGGAATTTTTTGATCTATATATGTATTTTCTAATTTTCCACAAAGGATGTCGATTTCCTCGCAGAAATTGTTAATTGAGTTCTTTTGTTTTAGATTGTTGATTTTTGATATTATTAGTTCTGGAGTGAGGTTGCCTTTACATCTATCTTTGATTATTTCTATTAAATTATTTATTGTATCGACTGTTTCAGGGATACCTTGTCTGGCTTTTCCTGACAGTCTGGTTTTTAAAAATTTTATTGCCATGGCCATGTGGTCTGGCGAAACTAACTCATTCAGCAATCTAGCTGAGTCAATAAATGTGTCTAGGTTCTCGGGGAACCGTCGTAAGGTTGGATAAGAGCCGTCGCCTGACGTAAGTCAAACGGTGTTGTTGTTGTTTGCGTCATCGCGTCATTTTTGGTTGCTCTAATGCATGTGAGTTTAAATTTTATTATTTCGCAAATTTCGTCTGTCCACAGTCTCGTATTTTTTACTAAGTTGTGGAATGTCTTATCGTCGATAATTTCTTGTTCCTTTATAAATAAATTTTCAAGGTCTACTTTTAATTCTTGGCATCGATACAATTTTTCTTCAAGTAATTTTTCTGATAGTTTCGTGTTGATAGACTTCTTCACGTAAGTGTGGAGTTTTTCTAGCTCCTTATAATTTTGCATTTCATTTTAGCTTAAAAATGGATAAACATTTATATGCAAATTTTCAATACATGTTTTATATTTTTTTTTGTTTAAAAGAAAAAATCGTTCCTTTCACATTTTTAAGCTATGGTATGAAGTTTTCTAGACATGAATATACATGCATAACATGTGTGTTTGTCGGGAATCGCCTGTTTGCGTTTTTCCTCGGTACGAATTTTAATTTCATTTAATTTCTCTTTGACCGTTAAAAGCCATTTGTCGTTATAAAAATTTTCCATTGTCGATTAAAAAATTGTACCTGTCGTGCGGCCTTGATTGCTATTTTTTCTGTATATTGCTTGTGCAATTTTATCAGACCTTTTAGTAGCAGATAGCCTATTGCTATTCCTACTAATGCA
Source organism: Malaya genurostris (assembly GCF_030247185.1). Lineage (NCBI taxonomy): Eukaryota > Metazoa > Arthropoda > Insecta > Diptera > Culicidae > Malaya > Malaya genurostris. The sequence continues at coordinate 158,516,130 of NC_080571.1, forward strand.
CAGAGCGCGATGCCTTCCGTTTCCCTCGACGGGGAGGCTATTGTGTTATTGATGGTTTCGTCTGACGAAAACCAACCCATAATCTATATTCACAAATGTTATTATGTCTTATAATCAATATATGCCTAGCTTCTTGTGTCCCTAACTCTTAACTTAAGCACAGTACCTTTACGTTGTAGATATTCATTCAACTCATCGGAACCTTCCTTCCTTTCGCAGTGGAGCCTTCGTTGGTGGTTCTTTTTGTTTGCACACAACAAAAAATTCACTTTGAGTATTCAATTTACCGCAGCCAGCAATACAATAATGTTCGGGAAGTTCATGATTAACGTCGGTATTCAATCAACTGCAACCAGCAACACACAATTTCTCGGAAAGTTCATGACCAACATCGGTATTCGATTAACTGCAACCAGCAACACAACGTTTTCGGGAAGTTCATAACTAATATCAGTATTCAATTAACTACACCCAGCATCACAAAATTTCTCGGGAGGTTCATAACTAATATCGGTATTCAATTAACTGCACCCAGCATCACAAAATTTCTCGGGAGGTTCATAACTAATATCGGTATTCAATTAACTGCACCCAGCATCACAAAATTTCTCGGGAAATTAATAATTAACGTTGCACGATGTTTCTCGGTTATTCACTGCTATGAAAAGGACACCAATTACCGAAAATCGAACTGTTACTAAATAACGATAATAACGATCGTCATTTGCATTTTTTTTTTTCATCACAAAACACTCGTTTATCAGTTATTGAATTCGACTTATTACTAGCCACTTGCTCTTCTTTTTCAATTGGAACTTGGTAACCTCGGTACGATTAATTTCACCATAATCCGTTCCGTATAGTCATATTCAACCGCAACTCGAACTCGAAAAATGTTCTGTTTTTGGTCTATATTTTTTGCACTGTTTGCACGGTTCGAAACACTACGGTCGCCATTTAAACAACGCGTTTGACTGTTTTATCTTGCGATCAAGAATGTCTGCTTTATTTTATCGATTTCTTAATTTATACCCTATTCTCTCCTGATCTAGCTAGTTAATTCTATTTACTTTTACAATTGGTGAGACTCTAGGTGGGAGGAGTTAGAACGCGCATTGTAAGTCAGGTTTAGCCAATGGGATCAGTTGTATCATTGGATACTTTTGTGAGTAAGAGAGGAAATGAGCTTCTTGATGAGAGTGAGCGAGTGTGATACGGAGTGGAGCGGGCGATAGCATGTTGGGTTATTCTCGTGAGTGTCGGTTTGAGTTAGTGTGTGTTCTTGAGTTACTTGTCGTTCTAGTTCTCGTCGGTTGGTATTCAATTGCGGGCATGAGGGTGCCAAGGAAGGGGAAGTGTCACAGTAGGTCAGGTCTGTTTATTTTCAATTCAATGGTGTGTAATTTAATGCTTCCTCATTTCGCTTTGTCGAAATTTATGTTTACGTAGCTTTTTTCTTTGGGTTTGCGTAAATGCCTTCATGTAGGTAATGTATTTGTTTTATGTAGGTTTTTGGGTTTTCTTAGAATGGTGTCGAGTGGAACTTTGTCGAGTACGTGTTTATGGAAATTTGTCAAATGCGTGTGGTCTGGGGTGTGAGAAAGATTTAGTCTTGAATATTTTACATGGTCCGGAATGTGTGAGGAGATTTAGTGTTAAATGCTCATATTACAAGGCTCTAGAGAAGAAACATTACGCCTCCCACCACGAATATCGATAGACGGTGATGATATCGAGGTGGTTGACGAGCTCGTGTATTTGGACTCACTGGTAACCGCCGATAATGACACCAGCAGAGAAATACAGAGACGTATTTTGTCAGGGAATCGTGCACACTTTGGACTCAGAAAAACCCTTCGATCGAGAAAAGTACACCACCGCACAAAATTGACCATATACAATACGCTAATTATAGCGATTGTTCTCTATGCCCACGGGACCTAGACTATGTTGGCAGAGGACCAACACGCCCTTAGTGTTTCCGAAAGAAAGGTACCATCTATGGCGGAGTGCAGATGGAAGACAGAAAGTGGAGACAGCGTATGAATCAGGAATTGCATCAGCTGCTAGGAAAACCACCCCTGCGGACATCTAAAATCGAACGTCTACGATGGGCTGGGCATGTAAGGATGTCGGACGATAGCCCAGTGAAAATGTTCTTGAATTAAATCCGACTGGTACAAAAAAAAGAGGAGCGCAGCGAGCAAAATGGATCGATCAAGTGGAGGGTGATCTCCGAAGCATCCGTGTCTTGAGTTTCTGGCGACAAGCAGCCATGGACCAAGTTATGTGGAGACGTATTCTTGATACAGCAAAGGACTATAGCTGTTAGGTATCGGTATCGGAAAAATCCGTGATCAGTGAAAAGAATATGAGTAGCAAGGATTTAAAAATTTGTTACATCTGGTAGCATTTTTTAATGAGGGTACTGATAGAAAATAAGTCGCATGGTGTATTGCATGTGGAAATAGTGTTTCATAAAACTACATTTTTGAGAAAAACTACAAGGATCAGCCCCATGGGGTTGTTCGAGCCATTGATGTGGAACAAGGCAACCAAAATTTCTAATGATCTACAATCAAACAGTTCAATCAATCGTCACACTTTTGAATTTGCAAATGCATGCTTAGATTGAACTTTATTAGGAACCAAAACCGAACCCGCGAACCCAGAATATAGACTTTATTCGTCGTGATTTGTATTTGTTTTGTAGCCGACAAAATTAAACCAATAGCTCAAATGTATGCAATTATATGTTTGTACACGATACGGATATCGATATTTAAGCTTGCGATACGGATATCGATATTTAAGCTTGCGATACGGATATCGATATTTAAGCTTCTCTTCGCCTAACTTGTGTTCAAGTTTTGTATGCAAGCAGTTATTTTTATAGCGTTTCTCTACCATTACAACCATTCTGCGATTTCGGTTGAAGCGAGTTTCTTATTATCAATCGAGTTCATCTTATATAAATTGGAAATTAATCTTATGCACTCCAAATTTACCCTGGGGTAGTTGTCAATTTCTCAGGCGAAACGACATAACATGGAATTTCATCCTAACTTGCATGACATTAGATCAGAGCATACCAATTAAATCTTCAAATCGTTTTATGGCACTTTTTGTCTTGCTGTCTAGCAACAACCTACTCCTAGCATGCTACTCATTGGACTGAAACGTTAGCTATAATTTTGCTTATATTTATAGATTCGCGTGCTTTCAGCAGCTGCGCTTTAGCATCGATTGACCAATCAGAGCAATGCTTTCCCTTTGATATATCGCTTACTCCTTCAAAACCGTCGACTATGGCAGGGAAATCCAGTATGCCGGAGATTTTTTGCAGACAAAATAGGACACTGCTAGCTATTAATCAACATTTCAATAATACACAATTAAAAATACATGCCTATGAACATTCAAATCAATACGTAGAAATATTTCCAATCAAATGGTGACATAATATTAATCTATATATATATAAAAATGCAGAGATCATACTTTGTAATCGCATCACGTAAGAACGAATGGACGGATTGAGATGCTTTTTTTTTCGTTTGATCAGTTTTTACCCCCACCGGGTTCGTATATCAAAAAAAATTAGGAAAACTTACTGGAAAAGTGGGAAAAACCAATAAAGTTATTTTGTATGGACAATGGAATTTTCCACTGAAAAAGTCGCCAATGATTGCTAGATCATCGATAGGTGTTTGGCGCATAACGAGTTCCATAAGTGTTGGGCCGTCGAAGAAAAGAATACTAGACGTCGAATAAATTTTTTGGCGCGCAACGAGTAGATTTGGGTGGAGATTTTACATGCATGATTGATTCGTCATTTGGAAACACGTGCCTAATAGGGTATCAAAATCATTACTTGCCAAATTACCTTATTGTAGAATGCACATTACTGTTTTAGCTACACCGTAAACAGAAGCAAAAGTTTTAATATCTTTTACCAGTAGATGTAGTTAGATGAATAATGTTGGCCATGGTTTTTTTTTCGTATCAATGATAGGATTCTGCTGTTGAAATAATGAGTACAGATGAAAATATTTTCCTGTCATTTAGCATGCTGAAGTTTGTTCAGCCGATTCGGGTAAGTTTTCAAGAGTGGTTTACTTCAAAACGGTCTGCTTAGGATGCACATATTCATGACATTTCTGTATGAAATGTTCAAAACGACGAATGTAACAATGAGAGATTTTCTTTGTTTATTTTCTCTTTCGATTATTGCGAAACATTGCTGCTTTTTGTCGGTAATTTATTCAGTGCAGATTCAAAGATAATAGCTTTAGTTATTATTATCGGTAAATAAATGGAGTTAAGGATTGCTAAGAGTATAATCCAAAGAGAAAGTAAACAAAGAGAATCTCTCATTGTTACATTCGTCGTTTTGAACATTTCATACAGATTTGTAAGCTGCTTAAGCCAAATCATTTCATTTTCCGAACTTCCGGATTATTTGACGAATTACCATATGGGAATCGTGAATATCATATCTGAAGGAGAAATCGTAGCATGTAAGATCCATTAGTTATGAGATCTGCTGTTTTGTACATTGGCTTTAACGATAAGAAGAATACTGGTATAATCACTCCTCATGTTCACTCCGCTAGAACAGAGTATTGATTCTCAGGACTGAATACTAAGCAAAACGATGTGGTGGCTCGACGAATGAGAGGCCTTTTGATACAATTCTTTAACGAATTCAGCGTTCATGTCAAAGTTAATGGAAACAATATTTAATAAAAGGGTAATTTGAACTTTCGAATGTCCAAAAATTTTTCAAATTTATCGCTAATTCGTTAATCGAAAATTGATCCTGTCATCATCATGCTACGAACATTCATCAAACACGACTAAGGCTTCACTAGCGGTGAAGCAGGTTATGGACAACCGTTCAAAACCAATTTATTACTTTCGATAATTCCTAAGGATTTGCTATTAAATTTTTAAAAATTTAAAGTACTTATCTTGGTGATCTCTTTTCCATCCATCTGTTTATTTGTTTACTTAGGAGCAAGGGAAAAGCCTGCTGGAGCTGAAATTTTTATTCTCCTTCTCCAGCAGACATAAAAAATTCTCATATTTTGTATCAACAGATAACATTTGTCCACATGATACATAACGAAATCTAAGATTACCCTTATTTAAACTTCAAAGCTAATTAACAACTATTGATATCGTCTAATTATCCTAATAAAACTAGCGGGAAAAGATTCGAAGAAAACGGGTTTTAATGGAACTACGAAATAAACTGAAATCAAATTCATCAGAGCAAGTATTGAATACGCGACATGTACTCGAAAACAGTTCAATGAAGCCATAGTTAGATCTGGCACGAGGAATTCTGAGAAAGGGATTAAACCGCAAATTACGCCGAAGAATGTCAAAACTTAGCTGTTGTAGGAGATCTGCACTATCAATTCGAGATTGGATGAGGTCCACGACGAAAACAGCTTTCAGTGCATCACGGCGGACAGTTAGCAAATCGAGGTGTACGAGCCTACATCGATTTTCGTTGCTTGAAAGATTCAATGGATTTCTCCAGGGCAGGCGACGCAACGCAAAACGAATGAACCTGCGCTGAACAGTTTCAATGGGCAACTTATCAGTTTTATAATATGGTGCCCAAACAACCACAGCATACTCCAGTGTAGAACGAACTAGAGCGCAATATAACAATTTCAGGCAGTATATGTAATTGAAATTTTTTGAGATGCGAAAGATCAAACCTAACATCTTTAATGACTTAGAGAGGGTATATTCTATGTGATTTTTGAACCTAAGTTCTTAATCCAATAATACTCCTAGATCCTTAATTGATGTCACCCGTTTTAGTACAGCTTGCGAAATAGTGTAATCATACATAATCGTTGTTCGTTTACGAGAGAAGGAGATAACGAAACATTTGAAGGCGTTAATAACTATTCTGTTGACATTGCACAGTTAGAAAATACATCCAACTGTGACTGCAAGAAGTTTGAGTCTTTCAGATATTTGATGAGATGAAACAGTTTGAAATCGTCGGCGAATGATAGCTTCATGCATTGCAATGCGAAATTCAGATCATTTAGATATAGCAGAAATATGAATGGTCCTAGATGGCTTCCCTGAGGAACGCCAGAGCTCACGATGAATGATGGAGTAACGCAGTCGCCAATTTTCACGGTCGTACTACGACCAGTCAGATATTATTCCATCCAATCCATCATCCCATATGTCAGTTTGAGATAGATCTACAATCTCTGTTCAATACACTGACTCGAAGGATGAGATGGCAATCGGTGCATTTGTTTAGTTTTTGCGTAACAAAAGCATTGAACATAATTCCACAATAATTCTTGATGATATTTCTTCTTCGGGACGAAGTTAATGTGTTGGATATGAATTTGTCGTAATTCGTTTATTGTAAGCCAAGTAATCAGTAAAATAATGAAAAGAAACATTAACGTTTGACAACTCTGCGGTCTGGAAACATAAATTTAAAAAAAAATTATTTCAGGCGAGACGAAGTTCGACGGGTCAGCTAGTACCAATTTAAAATTTAAGCGTCGTCTGTCCAAGCAACCAAAAGTTCCACATTATCTGAAAAATATTCACTTTATTACAGCTCTCAGGTACGCGTGGCACTTTATGGCAACCAAATCTTATTTTACGAACTTTTACTTACTTGGGCTAAATACAATCTGTAAACATATCTCAATCTACCGAATGAATAACTCTTAAAGAGAAACTCTTCAACATTGTGTTAGGTTTATCAATACAAAATTCTGGTTAGTGAGCAAGAATCACATCTGGAAGAGAAAACGTAGCACCTTATATCCTTTATGTCGAAGCCATTAGAGAGGAATCTTTGTTCAGTGCTTTGATTCAAAGGATGATATGATAATCTGTACATTTGTTCAATTTTTGTTTAACAGAAGTATTTCACATTTTCACATTAATTTTTGGTGATATTTTTAGCATTGAGCTAAAGTGAATGTGTGTCGAATTCCGTTGATTGTAGGTTAAGTAATTAGAAAAATAATGGAGAGAAACGTTAACCACTTAGCCGGTTGACAATTACACTGTCCGAAAACATAAATTTGAATAAAAATTTTTTGGGCGAGACGAAGTTCGACGGGTCAGCTAGTAATTTATATAAAATTGACTGAGCTATAATTGTTCAAAACCAGACCACATTTCTACGTGTATTTTTTCTTGAGTTTCTAGTTTGCACACCTATATAGAAAACAAAAATGTGTTCCACATTAAAAAAAGTCACTAATAATGTAATGTATCTTTGAAAAAAGTGTATATGGTGTTTCAAAAATACCTCGGAAGTAAAGCTGTGCTAGCGATGTACATTCCAGGGGAAAATACCTGAAATATAAACCATATATCGCAGATGCGAGATCCGAATTTATGTCGAATTGATCTGAAAAAAGAGAATAAGAGAAAAAATTCTTTTACCTGAGAGGATAAGCTAAAAATATGAAACTGATTTATCTGGATATTTTGAACTAGAAAGAGTAATATTTTAGCCAGCTCTCGAATTCCACACGATGCGGCAGAACATTAGCTGATGAAGATGTTTTGACAGATAATAAGCTTGTTATCACATACCATAATAGTTTAATTTCTGTGACCTCCATCCAAATTTCATCAAAAATATTTGATAACATAAAAAAAATAAATCAATTTTGTGACAACAATGTAAATTTTTGGATTCAAGATTATTCATTATTACATTTTGTAGCATTACCGTATATTTTAATTAGGGTGCGACTCTCAAGTTGTGTTATGGAAAAAGCGCAATATTTCTGTGTTGTGAAACATAACTTCCGTTATTACGAATATTTATTCACAACGATTGTACAACTGATACAAAAAAACTCATGTGTCGAGCCCATCACAAAGGCAGTAATAAAATCAGCGAAAAAACAACTGTGGAATTCGTGAATACTACTACGTAATGTAAACAAGAAATGGAATGATGTTTACAAAGACATAACAAACTTAATTTCTAATGCACGGAAAGACCGAAATCAGCATTTTGGCGAAAAAATTAGTTGATTTTCTGATTTTAGTTAGTTATTTTTTGAGACAACTAAAAAAAATCTTACTTTTGCTAATTTAGATTTTTTATTTCTGATTCCCTTAATAATAATAAAACATTTGTTGAAATGGCTATTTTTTTAGTTGAGTTCACCAATTCAACGTGCTGTCATTTCTTAGCTAAGGCACACTTCATTTCTATTTAACTAATTTTTTAGTTGAATTAGAGAATTGAAACGTTGTTTTCAACCAACATAAACGGTTGAATTGGCTTCTGCAATTTGCAGCTATGTGGCGCACTGTCACCGAAAAAAACGTTAACACCGTAATGACTACTAGCCACTAGATGGCACACTACTACAGAACATTCTTTTCAATATTGGCAGGTATAAATACGATGTTGTATTGGAGAAAAAGCCATAAGCGAAACATAAACTTCTTTTTGAATTTTATTTTATTTAAATCGCTGTTTTCTTAATTCGACTTCGCGAAATCGACTCTCTCACTGAAAACTTTGAGCACTCGGAAAACAAAAACCGTATACAAGTAATACACCGGAAAGCGTAGCCCGGAAGGTTGGAAGATACAAAAAACATCTTTTGACATATACAATGAGAGTGAAACATTCGAATCTCACTTCACTGTTCCGCGTAAAAACATTATTACGCACAATCGCTTCAAATGCGCACAAATTTACATATCGGTTTAGAAACTTACAGATCGGCTGAAAAGTTCGTATCGTTTCTATGAGAGGGTGCCACTAGAATTAAATTCATACCATTTTCAGTTAGTACCAACCTTCAAAAGATACGTGTATAAATTTGACAGCTGTCTGATTATTAGTTTGTGAGATATCGCATTTTGAGTGAAGCTACTTTTGTTATTGTGAAAAAAAAAATGGAAAAAAGGAGTTTCGTGTGTTGATGAAACACTACTTTTTGATGAGAAAAAGTGCCGCCGATACCAAAAAATGGCTTGATGATTGTTATCCAGACTCTGCACCGGGTGAAGCAACAATTCGTAAGTGGTTTGCAAAATTTCGTACTGGTCATATGAGCACCGAAGACGATGAACGCAGTGGACGTCCAAAAGAGGCTATTACCGATGAAAACGTAAAAAATCCACAAAATAGTTTTCAATGACCGTAAAGTGAAGTTGATCGAGATAGTTGACACCCTAAATATATCAAAGGAACGTGTTGGACATATTATTCACGAATATTAGGATATGAGAAAGCTTTGTGCAAAATGGGTGCCGCGTGAGCTCACAATCGATCAAAAACAACAACGAATTGATGATTCTGAGCATGCTGAAATTGAACGAATTGGGCTTCGAATTGCTTCCTCATCCACCGTATTCTCCAGATTTGGCCCCCAGTGACTTTTTCCTGTTCTTGGACCTCAAGAGAATGCTCGCTGGTAGAAAATTTAGAAGCAATGAAGAGGTAATCGCTGAAACTGAGGCCTATTTTGAGGCAAAGGACAAATCGTACTACAAAAATGGTATCGAAAAGTTGGAAGATTGCTATAATCGCTGTATCGCCTCTGATGGCAATTATGTTGAATAATAAAAACGAATTCTGGCAAAAAAATGTGTGTTTCTATTAAACGATACGAACTTTTCAGCCGAACTGTTATATATGGATATATCGTAACACATGCGAAAAACATCAAAACAATTTGCAAGCAGTTTCAACAAGACTGTCCTATTTAGCTTTTTAATGTATTGTTTTGCTTTGACACTTCTCATGGGTTTTCGGCTAATAAACTTGTTAATTAAACCAATTTCATTTTTGTGTTCTTTGTGCTGTCCTTCAGTAATGATGGTGATAGATAAACAGAAACAAATTTTCTGATTTTAATAACAAATTAGTTGTCAATAAGAATTTCGTGTTGGATTGAAATATTGCTGGTTTTTGTCCCGGATATTTGCCAACTGAACAAATTCTCTAAAAGTAAGAGTTTTTTCCAGCAAAGCAAATTCTCAATTTCAACTAATTTCATAGTTATTTTGGAAATTTTGTTGTTAAAATCAACTAATTCAAAAACAGTAATACGAATTTGGCACAGAACTAATTTTGGTCGTTCCGTGTGTATAAGTTTCACATTTGATTTCATGTGTTATGAGTGTTAAGATCTTGTAAAATAATTTGAACATGAAAAATGATAATGCTACATATTGTAGAATTGATCTTTTGTGTTTTTGTAAAAGAAAAATCGACAGCGAACTGTATTTTTATGGTGAAACATGTATTCGTACGTCTGAATTAAGCCTTTGAATTAACGTTTTTGATGATTGTACACCAATTTCTGTGAAAATAAAAGTCTATTATTTTTAATGAGAATCATCGGAATGGTGTTTAACATACACATATTCAAACATTCTGAAAATTTTTAGACGTTTTTGATCAAACCAATGTTCTATTGAACCTGAAAAATCTCGAAATGAATTTTTCTGGAATGCCAATAGGCTATCGATGATTGTTTTAGATGTACTTTAAGTTGTTCTACAGTGATTTTTCGATAGCATTGTGAAACTTGACAGTGATAAGTTGCACAACCGATTTTAATATATTTAAAAATCTTTCTAAACTTATCTAACATAAATAACAATTGTAGAACATCTTGAAATTTCAATAAGTTACATTTGCTACTTGGGCTCTATGTATACAATAAAATCCTAAGAATTGCTTACTAAAAGAACCAATGAATTTATATTACGCACTCTCTCGCCGGATCTGATTGGCTGGTTGGAACTGAGTTACTTTCGACGGGTGGTCGGCTCGCCATTTGAACTATTACCTTTTAAAGGCTTTACAATGAAAATCCGAGATGGAGGGGAGTCTGTCTTTCTCTGGGGGTATGAAAGGGGTCGTTCGGTTTAATCCAAATTTCTTTGATAAGAAGTCAATTCGGGGGAGATTGAAATCGTATGCCGGAGGGTTTCGGGAAACTTAGTAAATTATTACGTAGTTCCAGAAAAGAATATCTTGCTCATGCTATGTCTGAGGATTCCAAAAATTGAATCGTCCACTTTGTTTTAGATTGTGGAAGATGCAGGAGTAGTTTAGTATTCGTCGATGCGGACACAAAAAAAAACATATGAAGTACATCAGAGTACAAGTACAACAAACATATCATGTACATCAAACATATGAAGTACAATAAATCTGTGAAACTTCTAGGTCGGCGATGAATCCGTTGTTCTCGCATGCACATAGATCAGATGAACACACGAAACGCCTATAGATATAGATTATGCTTTGGGAAGGAAGAGACACAAAAATATTAGTAGTTAGTGAGTTAGAGCACCGCACGCAGGACTAACTAGCATGTAGAGGGTTTCGAGTTCGAATTCCATCAGAAAGATGAAATATGTTCTTTTTTGTAAATAAATAATGTAAAATTTAAATCTGAGTATTAAACTCGGTGTTTTGTTTAGCAGTAACTATTTATGGTGTTTTCGTGTGAAGTGATTCTCACGATATTCGGTCGATTCTACTTATGAAGTTGTTTGTGGGTTTGCCCCGATTCAAAACGATCTGGAACAATGTGGATGCTTTTACCAGTGATGAAAGGTATCATTTAAGTCAACTCCTTGTTCCGCCTTGTAGTGATTTTGGTTTTCAGTGAGTGGTTTTTGGGGTGTTAGCGGATTATTAAGGTCACCTGGATTATGTTCGAACGTCTCGACCGGAACTCAGAAACAGACAGTACCCGCCCATAGGAGGGTCTCATTTAGCTGGCTATTTGAACCAAGGCGTTTGGTCTACTTATAGAGTGGCGCTAAAGCCATTCGCTATATTTTGAACGGTCTTGTTCCAACGGTCCCAGGTTACAATTTACAGAATGTATGTTTTTGCTTTTATCTATAGTAAGGTATAAGAATTGCTGGAAAAAAACTGACTTTCGAACGGAGCCTCAAAGACCCATAGTGTTTTATACCATTCAACTTAGCTCGACGAGATCTGAAAATGTGTGTGTGTATGTGTGCACTTTTCGAAGATATTTTTACCGCTCAATTATCTCAGACATGGCTGAACCGATTTTACCAAGCTAAGACTCATTTGAAAGCTACTGTGGTGTCTTTGATCAAGTTCAAAGATCAAATGGCTGAACTTCTGGTTCCGGAGATATGATGGTAAGAAAGAGAATTTCAACCCAGATATTGCACATCCGCTCAAATCCAAACGGAAAAAAATGGTTTTTTATTTGGTTTTCAGTAGTAAGAACTATCAATTGAAATCGACAAAGGATCATATAGAAAATTTGAGAAAATCCAGAATCTAGCAAATCTCGTGTTCTCATTGCGAGAAATAATATATTGCACAGACGAAAAGGAAACTCGGTTTAAAGAGCACATCGCAGAAATAGCGAAAAATTCTAAAGAATTTGAAAAGGGTGTACTATACCATTTCACATCGAAGGTAGGAGAACATGTATTTATCGATGAAAAATTGACATAAAAATTTTAATACAAATTTCCAACACATGGAAATTAGACGTTGCGGAAAGTTTAGAAATATATAAAAAACAATCCAAGTTCGTCATTGAATCACGATTAAGGCATCAACTATTCCTGGCTCTTCAAGTTGCTACCTGCACACAAAAAAACAAACATAGGAAGTACATAAACAGCACAGCAATCAACTTTTAAAAACGTCGATGAAGAACGCAAAAAGCGTTTCGAACTTTCAGTATCTGGTCATTCACTATTACGTTACATCATAACGAAATAGTGTTTTCATAGTGTAACCCGAAGAAACCTATAATTTCTATTTTAAGACGGTTTAAGAAGTGTATCGAAAATAAGCTATCCACATAAATTTGTGTTGTACGCATGTATTTATGGTTTGTTTACTTGTTTGTGCGGTTGAAATTCTGCGTGTTCAAAATGTCGCGTATTGAAAAGAAAATTAAAGTTCTGGACACATGGCCAAGTGAGGAGGGTAGTATTACGCGAAAATTGGCGAAGCGGTTTGGAATTCATTATGTCAGTGTTAAAACCATCATTAATAAGTTCGGGGAACACTATTCTTTGGATGAGCTAACCGGAAGAGGCAGAAACCCGGTTCTTCCAACCCGAAACTAGACCAGAACGTGGTACCTCTAATCATGAAGAACAAATCAATGTCAATACGTGATTTGGCCAAAAAAGCAGGAACGAGTTTCGGAATGATCCAGCGTATCAAGAAACGAAATCACCTGAAGACCTACAAGAAACAGAGTGAGAACAGAAGAAGCGAGCAGCAACAAGGGCCCGGAAATTGTATTCGCGTCTTTTGCAGTGTCCGGATGCATCCGTTTTGATGAACGATGAGACTTATGTAAAGGAGGACTCAAAAACCCTTTCAGGTCCACAATACTTTACTGTCGTCGTTGGGGAGGATGTAAGAGATGCGGACAAGTCGATTCAAGAAGAGAAATTCGATCGAAAGGTACTGGTATGGCAAGCAATATGTTCCTGTCGTTTGAAGTCAACCATTTTTTACACTACCGGAAATATAAATGCAGAAATCTATCGATCTGGGTGTCTCCAGAAAAGATTGCTGCCTTTATATAAGAAGCATAGTACACCTACACTGTTTTGGCCGAATTTAGCGTCGGCTCACTATGCCAAAACCACTCTCAATTGGCTTGCGGAAAAGGGTATAAGTTTCGTTGAGAAAATATCAATCCACAACGCTACTGGGCAATCGTGAAGAGGGACTGGTAAGGCAGCTGGGAACAGGAGTTCAACAAAATTTGGGCTCAAGCGTCCAAAAAATACGATGCAACACTTGTCCGGAGCTTGATTAAGAGCGTTCGATCAAAAGTTCGAAAATTGGTGAAGGAATAACTTAAATTTCATCCGCTTTTCATTATGCTCAAGTTTAATCTCGTACATAAAAAATCAATTTTTAGATTGAATAAAATATCGTTTTTTTATCATTATTTGAAAGAAAAATTTGTGGATAGCTTATTTTCGAAACACTACTTAGTTTCATTCCACTAACCGCTTAAACTACAAATTTTGACAATGGCTACCAAGCAAAATGAGGAAGAAAATTGCTGGAATATCTAAGGATATCGCGTTTTTGCAAAAATGTAGTAGATCGTTTAATTCCTACTTGCTGCAAAGTAAAAATACGAAATTCTCTCCCAAAAAACATTCAAAACAAAATTTGAAATTCCGAAAGTAAAATATAAGAAATTATATAGCATTCTAAACGTGAAAACTTTAGAATGCTATAATCTTCATTTGAAATGAGCCAAAGAATACCTCCTTGATTTTTCGACTTTATTAAGCGAAGTAAAATTTGCGGAGGAATGTGAGTCCCAAAGGAAACGGCTCCTCCTCTACAAGAAATTTGAAAATTTGCGTTCCAGATTATCTATAGACCGCTCTCATAACTTTATATACAAATTCTGGATGACGTCTTCTCAGAACTTCACCTCCGAACAAAAAGAGCTACTCCACCATTCATTGAATCATGCCATTCCTTCTAAATTAAATCTCGAACAAGAGAATTTCAGTAGATTTCAACCCAGATATTGCACATCCACTCAAATCCAAACTGAAGAAGTTTGGTTTGGATATGGTTTTCAGTAGTAATAACTATCAATTGAAATCTGTATTAGCATCGACAAAAGATCATACAGAAAGTTTGAGAAAATTCGGAATATTTCAAATGCCGTGTTCTCATTGCGAGAAAAATATATTGGACGGACGAAAAGGACTTTGGAATCTTGGTTTAAAGAGCACATCGCAGAAATAGCGAAAGCTTGTAAATAATTTGAAAAGGGTTTACCATACTATTTCAAATCGAAGGTAGCAGAACATGTATTTATCGATGATCATGAATTTTCTACAAATTTTTAAGACAAATATCCAACGCATGGAAATTAGACGTTTGAGAAAGTTTAGAAATATATAAAAACAATCCAAGATCGTTATTGAATCACGACCAAGGCAACAAATATTCCTGACTACATTAGAGCGGTAAAAACAACGTGTTTTGCCGGTTACGTTACTTATCTCCGGAACACACAGTCGCAGTCATTTGATCTTCCAACTTGGTCAATGGCCTTGTTAAAATCGGTTAAGCCATCACCGAGACTCTTGCGCAGTAAAGAAACGCGTCAGTTACGTCACTTCCGTGGCTCTCATACTCACTCTCTCGAAACGCCAATGAGCCGTTCAATTGGACCTCAACGCTCACGAAAGAGCGTTCGGTTCAGAGCCGCTTATTGAAATTAGCCGTATTACCCATCACTATCACATATACCGTCATATCTCCGGAACCAAAAATCACAACCAATTGATCTTCGAACTTGATCAATGAGCCGATAGTAGCTTCCAAACGAGTCTAAGTTTTAAAATGTGTATTTTGAGCGATTAGTGGAATGGAACTAAACCGTCTTGAAAAAAGAAATTCTAGATTCCTTTGGATTCCACTATGAAAAAATTATTTCGTTATGATATACTAACGCAATAGTGAACGACCAGATCCCGGTATTTCGAAACGTTTTTGCGTTCTTCATCAGTGTCTTTATAAGTCTGTTGAAGAAAATTTACTGTGCTATGTTATTTGTAGTAATGTAGGTAGATCAAATTCAGGTTTTTTTATTCAATAATCTAACATATTTTTAGGCACACTGCTTAAGGCCATCGTCCAAGCACCATGCGCGCGTGGTTTTAGGAAATTTTGAAAAATTTGACAAAACCAAAAACATACAGACCTTTGAAAAGCTTTTATCAATCTGCAGGGCAAAAATGGCTGAAAAATTCGGAAGATTTTCCGAGTTTTATCAAAAATAGCTCTGAAAAATTAGCTTTTGTGATCTTTCACAGTTATTTGATAAAATAATTCGAATTTTCGAATTTTTTTTTCAAATAAACCTTATGCTGGCTACAAAGATTACATTCGGACACATTTTTGGGAAACCATTTCACGCTTTTCATAGAAAATCGACGAATTTCAAAAATTGCAACGAAATCGGTGATATGAAATTCGTTGATTTTCCAAGAAAAACGTGAAAAAGTTTTCCAAAAATGTGTCAGAATGTAATCTTTGTAGCCAGCATAAGGTTTATTTAAAAAAAATTTTTTTTTGAACCTTCTGATTATTTTTTCAAATAATTGTGAAAGATCACAAAAACACTAATTTTTCAGTGCTATTTTTGATAAGACTCGGAATATCCACCGAATTTTTCAGCCATTTTTGCCCTGCAGATAGATAAATGCTTTTCAAAGGACTGTATGTTTTTGGTTTTGTCAAATTTTTAAAAATTTCGTAAAACCACCCGCGCGCATGGTACTTGGACGATGGATTTAAGATCTAAGAGGCCAAGGGTATTTTCTAATCTGGGTTACTAACCTAAAACTAAAATAGTATCATTAGATTATGTCATCTCGGATTCTCGAAAATCCAGCTTTCAGCTGGTGATCGGCAGTGGTCAATAAATTAAAAATTGCATGAGTCTTTCAGATTGCGTTGGTAAATATCTATGCTGGCCGCATCCTTCGGTCCGTGTGGGTCCGCGTGAAATCTAATTAGTTGCCATCGAAATGGTGAAGTAACAGGGAAGGGGGAACGAAAAAGCTAGTGACAAATAAAAAGATCTTGTTAGTTCCAATGAAGATGGTGGACAGGGACTCGGGTGGATGTTAGTGTCGAACCTGTAGGTGGAGATTATACTTTCTGAGCGAGATATAACATATTGCACTTGTATATTAATGTGTTTGAAGTAATGGTACAAAAGAAGCATATATAAACTATCCCGACTCGCCAACACATCCCAAACCGGAACCTCAGGCGGTATACCTCGGGCCCTAAGGGATTCCAGTGGAACTGCACAACCCAACAGCTTCATGACAACAAAAACAGGTAAACTGCAATACGCAACTTCTTTGTGTGTTAAATCTGCTGTTTATTTTTAAAAAAATGGAAGTGCAAAAGTAAGTTATATATTGCTTTGTATTTTTTGGTCAAATTATGCGTTAATCCTTATATCTTGTGAGAAAACATTAGCAGAGGCTCTAAAAAGGTTATATCTATAAAAAAAATCCCACATAATGTGTAAACTAATGTAAAATTTGATGCTAACATTTGTGTTAGTATGATATATCATACGGTGGAATAATTTCGTTTAAAAAAGTTTTTTAACAATGGTTTTGCGTTTCCCATAACTCGATACCCATTTGAAGAGCCCATGTTGACAAGTTGTCGAGAGTATCTTGCAATGGTCCTTGGAGATAAGCAGCTTTGGGTCATATAATAGACGCAACGCTGTCGTCGGCAAGTTTGCTTAGCGTGCAAGATGTGTTGATACATTCATCAATGTTGTTTACGTAAAAGTTGTATAAAAGGAGGCTTAAGCATGAGCCCTGAGGAAGACCCATGTAACTGAATCGTATTGTCGACAAATCACCATGCGCGAAATACATATATTTATCGGACAATAGATTATACAACAAGTTGTTCAAAATTGGTGAAAGACCATGCTAATGCAACTTCTCAGATAGGATGTTTATGGAAACTGAGTCAAAAGCCCCCCTCATGTTTAAGCAAACTGACGCCATTTGTTCTTTACGAGCAAATACCATTTGAATTTCTGTTGAGAGCAACGCAAGAAAATCGTTCGTTCTTTTGCCTCTGTGGAAGCCAAGTTGTAAGCCATTATTCTAGACCAGGCTTCCCAAATGTACCGCAGAGCGACAGTATTATTGAGGTTGTCATGGTACTCTTTCCATGACAGCCTTGTGATCACGACAGCCCTCTGAAAAATAGTGCTGTACAGTCAACGTTGTCGTCATTCACTTCGTTCGACAGTTCATTCCATCTCATGACATTTTGTCGTGGTCTACGACAGCCGAAGAAGCATGAAGTTCTCGCTATTGCGACAGTAAACCTCGGGAATCAGTCACCGCGTTGTTTCTGTCGAGAGCAAAATATTACTGTCTCTTGACCAGGTCTGCGACAGTAGCCCGTGCGGTCAAATTTATTTCTCCAGGTTTGATATGACGATTCCAGGCAAGCATGTGGTTTTTAGTTTTGCCTTTGGTGATTA
>NC_080571.1:158539721-158759721 GCF_030247185.1 Malaya genurostris
TGTTCAAATTGCGATGGAAATCATAAATCCAATTATTTGAAATGTCCTGTCAGGGAAAAAATTTTAAACGCTCGTTCGCTTAGACAACAAGTCAAATCAATGACCTTAAATTTACAGAACATACCTGAAAATCAAGAAACCGTTACAAATGCCACGCCTAATTCTTCTGAGGTACTTATTTCTTCGAATTTAAAACAAAAAACAGGTACGCCTTCCAATTCGTCTTCTAACGAAAACAATTTATTGACAGGTAGATCGACCTCGTCATCATTTTCTTCTAATGTCAGTTATGCTAGTATAACAGGTAGAAATCTACCACTTAATTCTTCTAATGTAAATAATCAAAACACAGGACCGCCTTGCAGTTCATCTTCTAATGAAAACAATTTATTAATAGGTAGATCGGCCATATTTGTTTATTGTTTATTGGAGCAGGGAAAAACCCTTTCGAGTTGACCAACTATTAGTACTTACTCAAAAGGGCGCAAAACTTCCTCATCTTTTAGTACCAACAGATAATATAAAATCCAAATGATACACTTTTACTTAAAACTACATTACACTTAAGCAAATTAAATTACATACGAAGGTTCTTAAATACAATCAATAATAGGTCAAGTTTTAAAAAAAGCAATAAATAAACGTTTGAGAGTGACACGAAATAGATTAAAATTTAATATTGTATAACACCGATTCAATATGCGAGCCATACTAGACAGGGGTTCATTCTTCGCGTAATTTGTTCTAGAAAACTGGATAACGAGGAAAGAGTTGTTCCGGAGAGTTCTGCGTCGGATGTTTATATCCATTTGTTCAAGAAGATCAGGACAGTCTATATGACCAAGTATCAAATCGGAAATAAACATTGCTTAAGAGACGTTGCGTCGATCGCTAAGTAGCTCAAGTCCAATTAGGTTACATCTGTGTTCATATCTAGGAAAATTATAATGGTCTCTCCAAGGCAGCTGACGTAGAGCAAATCGAACAAATTTATGCTGCACAGCTTCGATTCGTTGTACTTCACTACGGTAATAAGGTGACCAGACTACTGCCGAGAACTCAAGTACAGAGCGAACCAGGGCAATATATAATGCTTTTAAGCAGTGGATGTTTTTGAACGACTTCGTCATTCGGAAGATAAAACCGAGTTGCTTGGATGCCTTTGAGACGATGTACGATATATGCTCACAAAAAGTTAATTTGCTATCAAGTATGACACCAAGATCTTTGATGCAGCTTACTCTATGTAGCTCAACACCGAGAAGCGAATAGTTGAACATTATTGGATTTCGTTTACGGTTAAAGCTTATTATGGAACACTTTGATGCGTTCAGTACCATTCTGTTGACCTGACACCAGTTTCCGAAAATATCAAGTTGTTCCTGAAGAAACTTAGCATCGTTTTGGCAGGACACGTTGAAGAATAATTTGAAGTCGTCTGCGTATGAGAGCTTAGAGCATTTCAACGAGAGATTGACGTCATTAATGTAAATTAGAAACAGAAGAGGTCCTAGGTGACTTCCTTGTGGTACGCCAGATGTGATAGCGAAGGATTGAGAAGTGATGTCTCCGATTTTGACCGATTTCGCGGCCAATAAGGTACGACTTTATCCAGTCAAGGAACCTTCCCTGAAAACCGATGCGCTCAAGTTTTGCTAGTGCAATTCTATGATTAATCTTGTCAAATGCAGCTGATAAATCAGTATAAATAGCATCTATTTGATGACCTTTTTCCATTTCACGGATGATAAATGATGTATAACGTATTAAATTTGTATTCGTTGAGCGCCTAGGAACAAATCCATGTTGATCGGCAGAGATGTAATGTGAGCTGCAGCGAAACATGAAGTTCGTGACGATCAACTCAAACAACTTGGAAGCTGCACTCAATGACGCAATACCACGATAGTTCGAGATGATATGCTTGTCGCCTTTCTTGTGCACAGGAAATAATATTGACTTTTTCCAAATGTTAGGGAATTCGCCAGAAGACAGCGAACAATTGAACACATAGGCTAGTGGAGCTGCAATGCTATAAGCACATTTTTTTAGTACTATTGATGGAATACCGTCAGGGCCTGGATTCGAAGAGTATTTGAGATTTTTACACGCTTCAATAACATCGTCAAATGAAACACTGGCTGGAAAACCCACCGATGAATAGTAAGGTACGTTATTAGCAGCATTTTCGATTGCTTCGTAGTCAAGGTTATCGTTACTGAATACACTTTCAAAGTGTTCACGGAAAAGGTTACAAATGCTCTCAGCCGTAGTTGATTCGACATCACCGTAGACCATTGAACTCGGAAGGCCCACTTTCATTTCTCTGCTCGTTGACATACTTCCAAAAAGCTTTAGGATTATTTTTCAGATTGTCTTGTACCTTCTTCTGGTAAGCTGCCAATAATTTTCTGTTAAGGCGTTTGTATGAGTTATTTAAAGCTAAATATCGAGATTGAAGGTAATCGGTTCGGTATTTCGAATATTTTTTCAGAGCGGATTTTTTTGCAGTTTTTAATCGTTTGAGTCGCTCGCAGGCCCATTTAGGCTGGGGATGAGAGTTTGTAATTTTTGGAACGGAATTGGTTGATGACATAAAGCAATACGTGGCTCAGTTTTTCAGCAGCTTGGTGAGAGTCATTGTTCCAATCAATGCTTTCAAAAAAATGATTCATTGATATAAAATCAGATTTACGGAAGTTGTATGATATTGCTTCTGTAACTTCATTATATGTGACAGGTTGGCTGCAGAGAAAGTTGATGTAAAGCGGTGGATGATGAGTACAGCTTTTGACTAGGGGAATGAGAGCTTTCTGAACTGAAAAAGTATTTGCAATTTCATTGCTGCAGAAACAAACATCCCGAATTCGATTGTTATCATTAGTACATCCATTCATTTGTGCTAAACCGGCTGTGCTATACTCGTCCAACAGCTGAGTAGCCAACGCTCCAATAGATGAACGACTAACATCGGGGAACAGGTAGCGAGATGAATGGGATTGCCATAGTATTCCACTGAAATTGAAGTCGCCTAAAATCACGATGTTATCGGTTGTTTGCATTTGAGAGACGATCCAAGACATGGATTGCAAGTGTTCATTTATAAATTGAGTGTCATTGGTACGGTCAGGCGGAATGTAGATGACGCAGATGAAGAGTGTACAGGTGCGTAAACTGATTACAACCCATACGTGTTCGACACCCGATGATTCAGGAGGAACGATTAAACGGATTTTATAGCACGAGCGAACGGCGAGTAAGACACCCCCACCGCGACGTTTAGAACTATTAGAGCTCGAACGATCCTGACGGTATACATTGTAGTTAGAACTGAATAATTGACTAGATCGTGTGTCATTATTTAACCAAGTTTCGGTAAAAGCATAAATGTCAAATGCGTCATCGCAGCAGGCATGTGAATATTCTGCAATGGATGAGTTGATGCCGCCTACATTCTGACAGTACAATGTCAGCTCGCCAGTATCCATATTAGAGTGTAAGTCTGGAACGCCCCCTTGCGTTCCAGACTTGCCACTCATGGAATCAATAATAAGGATGTAAACCTCGCTCTTCAATCTCCTGATTCGTTCATCAGTCAAATTAAAGATACTGCTACTGGGCACAGTTTCTCAGGTAAATTTGCTACACGTATATGTTCAGTCATAGCTGGGTCAGAAAACTACACTGCCTTAAATAGCCCCCCTTGGCTATTTTCTATTAAGTTTGATGTTTACGGCAGTCGAAACACATATACTTCAAGTCAATATTTTCTTGCATCAAACCCAAACAAGCACTGCTCAGATCAGAACATTTCATATGAAGCACTTGATTACAGCCACCGAAACAATAAATCCGATCGGTTTCAGAAATAATACGCGCAGAGCACACACTGCATTGAACAGAAGTCATTTTCTTCCTCTTCGCCCCAGTGCGGGCAACACAACAGCGGATGATGCCGTACGATCGCGGTCTTCAACTTTTTGGCATTGCGATTTAATCGTGTCCAAAAATTTCGGTTTAAGATTATTCACAGCGGTGGACAACAAATCAATTTTGCATAGCAGTTCTGAACACATCGTTAAGCGTAGTTTGATGTTTACGGCAGTCGAAACACATATACTTCAAGTCAATATTTTTTTTTGCATCAAACCCAAACAAGCACTGCTCAGATCAGAACATTTCATATGAAGCACTTGATTACAGCCACCGAAACAATAAATCCGATCGGTTTCAGAAATAATACTCGCAGAGCACACACTGCATTGAACAGAAGTCATTTTCTTCCTCTTCGTCCCAGTGCGGGCACCACAACAGCGGATGATGCCGTACGATCACTTGTTATTTAGGCTTCTCGGTTCAGCCGAAATATAGTTATCAATTCTGATGATAACTTCGTGATTCAATGTAGCACACACAAGAGAATAATTACTAGTTAAAGCACGTTACAGGATCTACAATCCAGTACAATTTTAAACTTTAGAATAAACGAAATCACGGCAAAATATACGATATAGTTCCACAATCAATTTGCATAACTCGTTTGTTTGTCAACTCACTCATTAACTCACTCTTCTTCTAATGACCGTTCTAATGGCAGTCTATTCCTTCAATGCCATTCGCCTCTTTAAATGAAGTTGATATAGGCGATATAACTGAAACTAAAATGATCTACCTACAAGATCAACTTTTTCAAATGATCATCCGAATGAATTCGACTTCATCACTTTTTGAAGCATTTCAAATCGGATGGCAATTTGCAAATAATATTATAATGAATTTAAAATTTAACAGTGACTAAATAATTATTCGAATATTTTAAATTCGAATGCTCGAACATTGAAATCGAGTGAAGATGAATTTTATAATTTTCTCAATGTTCACAAAATTCATATTGCCATTGTGACAGAAACTTTTCTTAAACCAAATGTCAAATTGAAAAGTAATCCACATTATGTGGTTCATCGATTTGACATGTTTACTGGAATGGGTGGTGGAGTTGCCATTTTTGTCCAACGGCAAATTTAACATCGAATTTCACCTTCTTTCAATACTAAAGTTATTGAAAGCTTGGGAATCGAAGTTGAAACCATTCATGGAATTTATTTCATCGCTGGAGCATGTTTGCCATTTCAACGCACCGGCGAACAATTAAATTTCTTTAAAGGCGATTTGCAAAAACTCACAAGATATCGACCGAAATTTTTCGTAATAGGGGACTTAAATGCTAGCATGTCCAGTGGAATTGTAGGCAAAATAACAGTAATTGTAAAATACTTCATAATCATCACTCAGCTGGTTACTTCACAGTTCTTCTTCCCAGTAATCCAACTTGTTTTACTTCCGTGAAAAACCCCTCTACAATTGATCTGGTTCTAACAGATCAAAGTCACATTTGTAGTGAACCGATTACACATGCTGACTTTGACTCAGATCATCTTCCTGTAACATTCAGACTTTCCAACGAAGCTTCAATTGATCCAATTAGTTCTATATTCAACTATCATAGAGCTAATTGGTTAATTACAGATCTCACATTGAAAATCATGTGGATCATGAAACTATTTTAGAAAATTGTGCGGACATCGACACAGCAATTGATAATTTGAATCATTACATTATCAAATCTAGAAATCTTTCAGTTTCCAAAGCTCAAACTGAATTAAATTCTCCTATCATCGATGACAATCTTCAACTGCTCAATCGGTTGAAGAATGTTCGTCGTCGACAATATCAACGTTCTCGTGATCCTGCTATGAAAAACATAGTTAAGGATTTACAAAATAAATTAAACATAGATTTACTCTTTTGCGAAATGAAAATTTCGCTAAAGAAGTTGAACAAATTAAACCATATTCTAAACCTTTCTGGAAACTTTCTAAGGTTCTTAGAAACCTCAGAAACCAATTCCTGCTCTCAAGAAAGGAAATCAAATACTTCTTACAAATGGCTAAAAAGTTCAAAAACTTGCTCAGCAGTTCGAGAGTGTCCACAATTTTAATTTTAACGTTGTGAGTCCTATTGAAAATGAAGTCTCACTGAAATATGATCATATTTCAACCCAAGTGTTATCACAAGATGATACACTGAGACGAATTTTGATGAAATTAAATCAATTATTAGGGAACTTAAAAGTATGAAGGCTCCTGGTAATGATGGAATTTTTAATATTCTTATTAAAAATCTTTCCAATGTTGCCTGGTTAAAATTTTCAACAAGTGTTTTTCATTAGCTTACTTCCCAGAAAGATGGAACAACGCTAAAGTAATTCCTATACTCAAACCTGATAGGAACCCAGCAGAAACATCAAGTTATCGACCAATTAGCTTACTTTCTTCTGTCAGTAAACATTTTGAAAAAATTATCTTGTTGAGAATGATGTCTCATATAAATTAGAATACAATTTTTTACCAGAGCAGTTTGGATTTCGTCATGAACATTCAACTACTCATCAACTTGTCAGAGTAACGAACATGATAAAAGTCAATAAATCTTCTGGGTTATCCACTGGAGTTGCTCTTCTAGACATAGAAAAAGCATTCGACAGTGTTTGGCACAAAGGTTTAATAGCAAAAATGTCTGATTTCCAGTTTCCTATTTATTTGATCAAAATGATTCAAAATTATTTATTTATTTATTTATTTATTTATTTATTTCGTCAAGCAAATGTAGACTACATATAAATTGTTTACAATGTTCACTTACATACTACGTATTATTTCTACGACAAAGCTGAGATTTGATTTGATTTTTTGACATAGTAAGGTCAAGATGTTCGCAGTATTGATTGTAATGGCGCATTATTCGATTGACTGGACTGTATTTTGCATAATTTGTTCTAGCTTGTTTTTCTAAAAATAATTTCCTGGAACGTAATTGACGGCTAGGTATATACAAATTTAATTGCGATAATAATGGAGCTGATTGAATGCGTTGAGAAATAATGTCGCTGATAAAATAAAGCATTGCAAAGTCGCGGCGTTCTTTAAGTGTTTGTATATTGATGAGCATGCAGTGTGCTTCATATGATGGTAGAGGAAATGCTGTCCAGTTTAATTTACGAAGTGCATATAAAAGAAGTTGTTTTTGAATAGATTCGATGCGTTCTTCGTGAATAATATTGTATGGATTTTATACTAGGCTGCAATCTTCCAAAATAGGTCTGACATATGTAGTGTATAATAATTTAATTGTGTATGGGTCCTGAAAGTTATGACTGATGCGTTTAATAAAGCCCAGCATGCTATTAGCTTTATTGATTATGGTATTGTAGTGTTCCACAAAAGGGAGCTTGGAGTCTAAGATTACGCCTAAATCTCTTACAATTTTACATTTTTCTACAAGTTGATTTCCTAGATGTATGTTTATAGATATAGTTTCATTTTTCCTACTGAAAGTTATTGAGTTACATTTTTTTACATTGAGTTGGAGTAGACTTTTGCAGCACCAAATGTGGAATAGATTGATTTCGTTCTGGAATATTACAGCGTCGTTGATATTTTTAATTTCCATGAAGAGTTTCATGTCGTCTGCATATATAAGCACTTTCAGATTTTTGAGTATGAAGGAAATGTCGTTTATATGTAAAATGAAAAGGAGAGGCCCTAAGTGAGAACCCTGAGGTACGCCAGAAGTTACATTAATTGGTTCAGACAGAATGTTTTGGAAGCGGACTACCTGTACAAGATTCGTTAAGTATGATTTGAGCCATTCCAGAAGGCTATGTTCTATGCCATATTTTTGTAGTTTGTGTAGAAGTAATGGTATGTCAATACGGTCGAAAGCTTTGCTAAAGTCAGTGTAAAGAGTTTCTACGTAGTTTCCGGCGTCCATTGCATTCAGAGTGAATGTCATAAATTCTAAGAGATTTGTTGTTGTTGAGCGGCCTTTAAAAAAGCCATGTTGTTTGTTTGTTATTACATTTTTTAGTTGATGAGAAAGTTCTTCAGCAAGATTTTTCAAAAATATTGGTGGTATACTGTCAGGTCCAGGCCCTTTTGAGGCGTCTAAGTTTTTCAATGCTGTCGAAATGTCATGTTCTGATAGATAGTTTACAGAGATGGAGTTGGAAAATGCAGGTATGAAAGAGAAGTATTCACAGTCACGGTCAGTTTCTGAATAAGATGTATATACTTCTTGGAAAAAATTTGCAAAGTGATTGCAGATTTCTGTACTATTTTTCCCTACATGTTCGTCGAGGTGCATTTGAAATGGAAAATTGTTGCTTTTTAGTTTAGTTTTTGTGTAGTTAAAAAAGTTCTTAGGGCAAGTCTTTATTTCGTTTTCAATTTTGCGGTTGTATTCTTCGTGTGCTGTGTTGATGGCTATTTTGAGTTGATTGCATAGATTTAAGTAATTTTGAAGATGAGCGTCACTTTTTTCTTGTTTGCAAGTTTTGTGTGCTTTTTGTTTCCTATTTTTCAAATGTTTTAGTTGTGAATTGAACCATACAGGTAATTTGCTGTTATGATTTTTTCTTCTTCTTTTCATAGGCAAAGTTTCGGCTAATATTTTATTAATAATGTGATAGAATTTGTTTACTTCGACGTCGACATTTCCTTCTGTACTCAGTATGTTCCGCCAATTTATTGTACTTAGTCTACACTTGACTTATTCAAAGTCCATTTTATTGTATTCCGGCACTTCCTCATATTCCAAGTCGTATGGAAGGGATGCATTGTGTGTAAATAATGAATATTCAATTGCGGTGTGAAATGCTTCATTTTTCCATAACGGCAGGTTTGATGCGATCACACAAAAGTCTTCTGTGCAATTTGTGAAAAGAAGGTCTAAATATGCATTTTGTTGATTTTTTACGGAGTTTACTTGATGCAGGCCAAAATTAGAAATTTTGTCGAAAAAGTAATGCAATGTTGCGTTTTTTCCTACGACTGGAAGTAAGATTGATTCATTTTCAATGTCAGAAATAAAGTCCGCATTACGTTGATTGAAGTCGCCAAAAATATGAAGCTTTACTTCAGGTTCCATATTCGAAATAATTGTGTCTAAAGATTGAAAGAATAATTCAAAAGAGAATTTGTTCGCATTTTCGGGTGGGAAGTAGACAGAGCAGTAAATATGTTCTTCTCCCAATATTGAGACTTTGGCCCATACATGCTCAAATTCTTTATATTTAGGAGTAATAATTTCTTCAGAAGTAAAGCAAGAGTTAATGGCTATGAGGACTCAACCTCCAGATTTTTTTCTGACAGAGAGATAAATTTCGGTCGTGCCGGAATACGTTAAAATTATTTCCAAAAACTTCTTCGCTTCTAACACTTTCATCCCAGCTGCTTTCAGTTCCAAGGATTACGTCGAAAGAGGAGGTTATTAAATTTTGATGAATTTCTTTCATTTTGGCCGGGCTTTTCATGCGGTTGAAATTTTGGCAATAGACCAAAATTTCAGTCACATTTTGTCTATGAAGCGAAGAAGTTTTTGAGAATTCTGGAATACTTACATTACTAATTCCTGTTTCTATTCCTTCGTCAAAGGGCGTCGTTATTTCCGAAAATTCGGCCTTGTAAAATTATGTTCGGCTTCCCGGATTAGTTGGAGTCGGCGGGTACGTTCACTTGTCAAAAATTTCCCATAAGAGTCCAGGTCGGCCAGCGCTTCCTTAGGTTTCATTCCATATTCCTGATGCACTTCGATGAAGATTCGTAGAAGGTGGTCAGGTGTTATTGGAAGGCCTTCTGATGCTAATAGCATTTTTATACTAGTTGGTGTCATACCCTCGATGCATATTGTAGGTTGTTGATTTTTCATGTATGACAAATAAAGACGGACGACGTGCATTATTTTCGGGTCACGAAGTCTTGCTTTTAAGAAGCGTTCGTCGCCATTTGCAGATTGTGAAGTAAGACGTACAATGGGAGGACGCATTGGATCAATTTCGAATTGGCTGTCTGTATTCATGTCCTGTGATATTGCAGACGTATTTATGTTCTGTGATATTGCAGATGTGTTCACTTTGATGTCATCACTTCCTAAGACACAAGATGAAACATGGGTGTACGGTTATGATGTCGAAACAAAAGCACAATCGTCCACGTGGAAGCACCCAACGTCACCAAGACGAAAATCGCCAAAAAGCTCAAAAAAACACGTCTACACCAGCCGCTACAAGACAGAATGTAAACAATGAATACAGCTGAAAATTTCACCATACATTAGGGACATATGTACCAACTAGAGATGGTCGGGTATCGGGTATTTTACCCGAAACCCGACCCGTACCCGTACCCGACGGGTTTTTGGTCGGGTACGGGTAAAAATTTTTATTTTCAATCGGGTACGGGTCGGGTACGGGTAAAAAAAATTTACTGCTCACTCGGGTACGGGTCGGGTCGGGTAAAAAAATTTACTACTCACTCGGGTACGGGTCGGGTACGGGTAAATTTTTTTTTCTGATCGATTACCCGACCATTTGTACTTCACATAAATATGTTTACACGTTGACTAGAATTTTTTATTGCAAAACAGTTGTTCCGAAAAATAAACAATTATATTCAAGGGGTTTTGACATTCGCGACTAGAACCAGACCTGAACACTGGCATCTTTTTCCAGAAAAAAAAACATTTCTTTTCTTCATTTAAAAAAAAACGATCAATCAAAGTTACGTGAAAAGTTATGTGAATATTTTCCACTCTACTTTTTTATAACATATTTAATAAGATACACTGCCTTAGCTCTAAGATGTTGCGGTCAGACCCTACTTTCCACGTAGGTTTTAATGGACTGCCATTTTAAAGCTGTTTAATGCACAATCCAGTAAAAATTATTTGATTTATATATAAAATATAGTGTAGTACTCATATCACATTCAGATAGCAGAAAACTGTTATTTTAAATATTGGTTGGAGATTTTCAAAATTTTTATATAAATCATTAAGATTCTAACCATAAAAATATGAACATTAATTTCAGAAAATCTTCATAGAAGTTCTTCTTATTCTTCACTTATGGGTGGTGTCACCTCACTTGAAATGACACCGATTGATGGCACAGCAGATTGGGCTATATTGCCAGATAACTTTCGTTTCTTTTCACTGGAATACAAGTGAAAATCTCGATGCGTGACAATGTGGAGTCGCAAAAGTACGGGTGAAAATCTTTTCTCGCGAAATACTCAAATTTTCACCGTGTTCACTTGTTGAGGGTTCCACCTGAGTTGGCACAGAAGTTCAATGGCTGTGAAAACCACCAGCTACCGTTAACATCGTGGGTGTGAGTTTGTGAGGTTTACAAAACGGGCATGTTTGACAGATTAATTTAAATCAAAATCATAATTCATTTGTAGTAAAAAATTGCAACCAAAAAAAAAAAAATCTCGCGAATGTTCAAACTACTTACACTTGAAGGACTCACTGTTCACCATTTTCAAAATTTAATTTTTCACTCCGGGAATACACGCACATTATTTGATGTTTGGTCAATTCACGTAAACGAACTTTCATTTTAAGGGATGTTAACGTTCATTTTCGTCACGAATAATATTGAATTTAACATTAGGAACCTTTTTACGTGATTTTTCAAGTGATTCGAATGTGAATTTTTTTTTGTATGTCAAGATAATGACCACACTTACTTGTGGTTCTAAAGAATTGGATCAAAAGTCGCATTGTTTCGTAAAAACTATACCTACCCAAAATTGAATACAACGGGTATTACGACATTTTGGGTAAATACTCATTCGGGTCGGGTACGGGTACGGGTAATTTTTAATCGGGTACGGGTCGGGTACGGGTAAAATTTTTTATTTTTTATCGGGTACGGGTCGGTTACGGGTAATTTTTTTTTAGTTTTGTTCGTGTACGGGTCGGGTACGGGTAATTTTTTAAATTTTTGATCGGGTACGGGTCGGGTACGGGTAAATTTTTTTGCTGATCACTCGGGTACGGGTCGGGTTCGGGTATAAGAATTTCTATACCCGACCATCTCTAGTGTTCAGCCACAAGTGGTGACTTTTCAGCCCTATTATATATATGATTTGGTTATTACCATGAGGACATCATTTGCTTCAGCAATTCTGAGATTTTTATGTAGGTAAAATTCTAAACCTACTTGTATTGTGTAATGGGGAAAAGGAACTTATATACTATCTTACTAACTAATACAATGAGCGAATCGATTCAATTGAAGATTGCATCGATTTTTGTCGGAATTTGTTTATAATATTATGTGACATTACATCTAATGGTTCTATATTTTCGAATCTGTGTAACTCATTTGTACTAAACTAGGGAGGACGCTTCAAAATCATTTTCAGAATTTTATTCTGAATCCTTTGAAGCGTTTCCTTCCTGGTGGAACAACAACTTGACCAAATTGGTACTGCATGGCTGGTCTGAGAATTTGTTTATAAATTAACAATTTGTTTTGTAGACAGAGCTTAGAATTGGATATAAACATGAATCCTTGAAAGTGAGTTTTTTGTCATACGTTAAACCCAAGTGTTTAGCTTGATCAGACCATGTCAATTCCAAGCCATTCAATTTGAGAATGTGATTATTGTTTGGTTTAAGAAAAGAAGCTCTTGGTTTATGAGGAAAGATGATCAATTGCGTTTTTGATGCATTTGGTTTAATTTTCCATTTTGACAGATAATCACTGAAAATTTTTAAACATTTTTGTAGGCGACTGCAGATCACTCTTAGATTTCTACCTGTGGCAACAGAGTTGTGTTGTCACAGAATAGCGATTTCTGACAACCAACGAATAGATTTGGAAGATCAGAAGTGAAAAAATTATACAAGATTGGAGCTATGCTCGAACCCTGCGGAACACCGGCTCGTACGGGTAGCAATTCAGATTTACAATTCTGATAGCTAACCTGAAGAGTACGATCAATTAAATAATTTTGAATCATTTTGATCAAATAAATAGGAAACTGGAAATCAGACATTTTTGCTATTAAACCCTTGTGCCAAACACTGTCGAATGCTTTTTCTATGTCTAGAAGAGCAACTCCAGTGGATAACCCAGAAGATTTATTGACTTTTATCATGTTCGTTACTCTGACAAGTTGATGAGTAGTTGAATGTTCATGACAAAATCCAAATTGCTCTGGTAAAAAAAATGTATTTTCATTTATATGAGACATCATTCTCAACAAAATAATTTTTTCAAAAAGTTTACTGATAGAAGAAAGTAAACTAATTGGTCGATAACTTGATGTTTCTGCTGGGTTTTTATCAGGTTTGAGGATAGGAATTACTTTAGCGTTGTTCCATCTTTTTGGGAAGTAAGCTAATGAAAAACACTTGTTGAAAATTTTAACCAGGAGTCTCAAGGCAACATCGGAAAGATTTTTTATAAGAATATTAAAAATTCCATCATTACCAGGAGCCTTCATATTTTTAAGTTTCCTAATAATTGATTTAATTTCATCAAAATTCGTCTCAGTAGTGTCATCTTGTGATAACACTTGGGTTGAAATATGATCATATTTCAGTGAGACTTCATTTTCAATAGATCACAACGTTAAAATTAAAATTGTGGACACTCTCGAACTGCTCCTTCGCCATTTGTAGGAAGAATTTGATTTCCTTCCTTGAGAGCAGGAATTGGTTTCTGAGGTTTCTTAAGAACCTTAGAAAGTTTCCAGACAGGTTTAGAATATGGTTTAATTTGTTCAACTTCTTTAGCGAAATTTTCATTTCGCAAAAGAGTAAATCTATGTTTAATTCCTTTTTGTAAATCCTCAACTATGTTTTTCATAGCAGGATCACGAGAACGTTGATATTGTCGTCGACGAACATTCTTCAACCGAATGAGCAGTTGAAGTTTGTCATCGATGATAGGAGAATTTAATTTAGTTTGAGCTTTGGGAACTGAAAGATTTCTAGATTCGATAATGTAATGATTCAAATTATCAATTGCTGTGTCGATGTCCGCAGAATTTTCTAAAATAGTTTCATGATCCACATGATTTTCAATGTGAGATCTGTAATCCAACCAATTAGCTCTATTATAGTTGAATATAGAACTAATTGGATGAATTAAAGCTTCGTTGGAAAGTCTGAATGTTACAGAAAGATGATCTGAGTCAAAGTCAGCATGTGTAATCGGTTCACTACAAATGTGACTTTGATCTGTTAGAACCAGATGAATTGTAGAGGGGTTTTTCACGGAAGAAAAACAAGTCGGATTACTGGGATGAAGAACTGTGCAGTAACCAGCTGAGAGTTGATTATGAAGTATTTTACCATTACTGTTGTTTTGCCTACAATTCCACTGGACATGCTTAGCATTTAGGTCCCCTATTACGAAAAATTTCGGTCGATATCTTGTGAGTTTTTGCAAATCGCCTTTAAAGAAATTTAATTGTTCGCCGGTGCATTGAGATGGCAAATATGCTCCAGCGATGAAATAAATTCCATGAATGGTTTCAACTTCGGTTCCCAAGCTTTCAATAACTTTAGTATTGTGTCCCGAATATTCGACACTCGCTTATGCTGGCAATGATTTTTGGTTTAGATTTTGCAACCAACTAAAACATAAGAAAATTATCGGAAGAATTAATTTTGAATTCTAAATTCAAATTATCGTAAATGACACAAATAAAGCTCAATAGAAACAGTAGAAGTTTCTATTGCGTACTACTACCAAATACAATTTATAATACGGAATGCTTCGATAAATTTTCAAGGACACATTTTGCATCGTGCGGTACACTGTCATGATACACTGTCAGAGTGATCATGTACTTTAACGAATTTTCTATAAAACTAGCAACGCTGAAGGGTAAGAAGTAGTTCACCATAGTTACTGTTTATCATAGTGAAAAATAAATAAACAAACAGTTTTTATCTGATAATCAAGATTACAAGCGAAATGTAAGTTAAATAATAATCTAGAATGGTTAAGTCACCATGAATATTTTAGGTTGAAACGAACTACTAAATATGTTTAACACTCTGCGTTCTCACATTAGTTATAGGAGGAGCCGCGTGGTTGATCATGAATCATTGTAACGGGCGTTTTTTTGTTGTTGTTGTTGTATACCATGCGTCTCCACATTTTAAAAGAAGGAGCCGCACGGAATAAATAAATCTCACACCTAGGTGAACGACCACAGTTAAAACTAGAGTAAAATGAAGATATACAAAAAATGAGACATGGTTCACTACTAGTTTTCTGCTTATTACTAATTGCACCGTAGCAACTAGCATAAATTCAGTTTTTGCAATGACTGAGCGGGAAATATATATTGGAGAAGCCAAGTGAAAGAAAAACTAACAGAAAAGATGAATTTTTGGAAAAAGATACGCTCAGAGACAGGACTCGAACCTGCGTTCTTATGCATTCCGTGCATACGCGCTACCATTTCGCCACTCTGATCTTGCTTTAGCCACACTAAAACTCACAGACATGGTTAGCAACGTACATCGAACATGGTCTACATCCTGGCCGTCACCCGACCGACACCTTATATCCAAACATCTTCTCTGTCCATCAAACACTAGTCCTCTCGCTTTATACCTATTTCTCCGATCAAGCATTGAGTAGGAGAGTGTATTTATAATCGCTTGTCACCTTCTTTAATGGTGCCAGTCGCTGGCTGGACATCGTCAGCGACAGACCCCTATGAAGGTAGTATTGATTGTCTGCCCTTTCCTACCAGAAGCAGATTGTTACGGAAAATCAAACCGCAATTGTTTTTAACGATTTATTAATTTTTAGTTTGACGTAAAGCCGCCATGACTAAGTTCAGTTTTTGCAATGACTGAGCGGGAAATATATATTGGAGAAGCCAAGTGAAAGAAAAACTAACAGAAAAGATGAATTTTTGGAAAAAGATACGCTCAGAGACAGGACTCGAACCTGCGTTCTTATGCATTCCGTGCATACGCGCTACCATTTCGCCACTCTGATCTTGCTTTAGCCACACTAAAACTCACAGACATGGTTAGCAACGTACATCGAACATGGTCTACATCCTGGCCGTCACCCGACCGACACCTTATATCCAAACATCTTCTCTGTCCATCAAACACTAGTCCTCTCGCTTTATACCTATTTCTCCGATCAAGCATTGAGTAGGAGAGTGTATTTATAATCGCTTGTCACCTTCTTTAATGGTGCCAGTCGCTGGCTGGACATCGTCAGCGACAGACCCCTATGAAGGTAGTATTGATTGTCTGCCCTTTCCTACCAGAAGCAGATTGTTACGGAAAATCAAACCGCAATTGTTTTTAACGATTTATTAATTTTTAGTTTGACGTAAAGCCGCCATGACTAAGTTCAGTTTTTGCAATGACTGAGCGGGAAATATATATTGGAGAAGCCAAGTGAAAGAAAAACTAACAGAAAAGATGAATTTTTGGAAAAAGATACGCTCAGAGACAGGACTCGAACCTGCGTTCTTATGCATTCCGTGCATACGCGCTACCATTTCGCCACTCTGATCTTGCTTTAGCCACACTAAAACTCACAGACATGGTTAGCAACGTACATCGAACATGGTCTACATCCTGGCCGTCACCCGACCGACACCTTATATCCAAACATCTTCTCTGTCCATCAAACACTAGTCCTCTCGCTTTATACCTATTTCTCCGATCAAGCATTGAGTAGGAGAGTGTATTTATAATCGCTTGTCACCTTCTTTAATGGTGCCAGTCGCTCCCGCTCAGTCATTGCAAAAACTGAACTTAGTCATGGCGGCTTTACGTCAAACTAAAAATTAATAAATCGTTAAAAACAATTGCGGTTTGATTTTCCGTAACAATCTGCTTCTGGTAGGAAAGGGCAGACAATCAATACTACCTTCATAGGGGTCTGTCGCTGACGATGTCCAGCCAGCGACTGGCACCATTAAAGAAGGTGACAAGCGATTATAAATACACTCTCCTACTCAATGCTTGATCGGAGAAATAGGTATAAAGCGAGAGGACTAGTGTTTGATGGACAGAGAAGATGTTTGGATATAAGGTGTCGGTCGGGTGACGGCCAGGATGTAGACCATGTTCGATGTACGTTGCTAACCATGTCTGTGAGTTTTAGTGTGGCTAAAGCAAGATCAGAGTGGCGAAATGGTAGCGCGTATGCACGGAATGCATAAGAACGCAGGTTCGAGTCCTGTCTCTGAGCGTATCTTTTTCCAAAAATTCATCTTTTCTGTTAGTTTTTCTTTCACTTGGCTTCTCCAATATATATTTCCCGCTCAGTCATTGCAAAAACTGAACTTAGTCATGGCGGCTTTACGTCAAACTAAAAATTAATAAATCGTTAAAAACAATTGCGGTTTGATTTTCCGTAACAATCTGCTTCTGGTAGGAAAGGGCAGACAATCAATACTACCTTCATAGGGGTCTGTCGCTGACGATGTCCAGCCAGCGACTGGCACCATTAAAGAAGGTGACAAGCGATTATAAATACACTCTCCTACTCAATGCTTGATCGGAGAAATAGGTATAAAGCGAGAGGACTAGTGTTTGATGGACAGAGAAGATGTTTGGATATAAGGTGTCGGTCGGGTGACGGCCAGGATGTAGACCATGTTCGATGTACGTTGCTAACCATGTCTGTGAGTTTTAGTGTGGCTAAAGCAAGATCAGAGTGGCGAAATGGTAGCGCGTATGCACGGAATGCATAAGAACGCAGGTTCGAGTCCTGTCTCTGAGCGTATCTTTTTCCAAAAATTCATCTTTTCTGTTAGTTTTTCTTTCACTTGGCTTCTCCAATATATATTTCCCGCTCAGTCATTGCAAAAACTGAACTTAGTCATGGCGGCTTTACGTCAAACTAAAAATTAATAAATCGTTAGCATAAATTGTTGCCAAAAACAATCTCCTTCCACATTTTCAAACTATCGCAATGAAATATATATATATATATATATATATATATATATATATATATATATATATATATATATATATATATATATATATATATATATATATATATATATATATATATATATATATATATATATATATATATATATATATATATATATATATATATATATATATATATATATATATATATATATATATATATATATATATATATGTATATATATATATATATATATATATATATATACACATATATATATATATATTTTTTCTTTTTTTTTTTTTGCCCACCACACTCCCCCACACCAAAAAGCTTCAATTTGAAGCCCCCTGGTAGTGGACGCAACTAGTCTCAGCGGAAAAACAAGAAACAAATAGACACTGGCAATAATAATACTAGAAATACAAATTTAATTTTGATACAAAGTCCGCTGAGATTCTATTTATTCATGGTTTGATGTGCAATTTATTAAAGTGGAATCCCAGTGGAAAAGATTTCCTTTTAAGGGATCCACAATTTAATTACTACGCTATGTTGGAAAGAAAGTACAAATATGTGCCCAGATACTTGAAATAGTCAACTTTTTCAATAATATTGTGTCCAAGCTGGGGATGATTATGCGTTGGTATAATTTTCCTTGTGGAACGGAAAATCATATACTTAGTCTTTGTGGCATTTAATGATAATAAGTTCGCATTGAAATATTGATCAAGAGTTCTTGAATCACTTTCCATTGAGTTAATAATAGAATTGATGTCACTGTCAGGATAGAACAGAGCTGTGTCGTCGGCGAATAGTCGTGGAGTTCCTTTAAGATGTAAATTACCTATATCATTAATATATAAAAGAAACAATAGTGGACCAATATTACTTCCTTGTGGAACACCAATGTTTATTGGAGCAAGGTTGCTACTGTCACTTTCGATGGATACAAATTGTTTTCTATTAGTCAAGTAACTACGGATAATTGAATTAGCAATGCCCCTGATCCCATAGCAATCGAGTTTGTCCAAAAGTATACTATGATCTAATGTGTCAAAAGCTTTTTTAAGGTCTAAAAATAATGCACCAACTATATTTTTACTATCGATCTCGCTTATAATTTCGTCAACTAATTCAATTATAGCGGTTTGGGTGTAGAACCTTGTCTGAAGCCATATTGGAATCTAAAGAGGATATTATGCTTACTTAGGAATTCGATAAGTCTAGTGACTAGAAGTTTTTCAAATATTTTGTTGAATACGGACAATGCTGATATAGGACGGTAATTATTACAATCACAACGGTCACCCGATTTGAACACAGGAATGACTTTAGCCACCTTGAGGCAATCAGGGTAGTAACCGGTCTGAATAATTACGTTAAAGCACTGAGAGAGTATTTTTGCGAATGCAAATGAATTATGTTTTAGTACACTGACAGAGACGTTATCAGGGCCGTTACTCTTCTTATTATCCAAACCTTGTATTAACAGTATCACTTCATTTACAGATGAAGGACGTAGAAAAATAGAATCACAATCACGACGAACGTTACTTATTGGACAAAAAGATGAGTTTACAGGAATAGCTTGAGCTAATTCGTTACCGATATTTGAAAAGAATTTGTTGAAAATATCACAAACTTCCTTGTTGTCATTAATGTTGTTGCCCCTATCGATCAAGCGTATCTTATCCTTTTCTTTTGTTATTCCGAACGTAGATTTAAGATTTGTCCAAAATTTCGAATGAGGTACGTTAATGAGAAGGTTTTCGTAATAATTTTTTTTATTCGCCTTTTTCATGGAGTCGACTTTTTTAGAGATATGTGATAGCATTTGTTTGAGATGCTGATCGTGGGGGCATGCCTTAATACGTTTGAGGTAATTGCTTTTTATTTTCAATAGTGTCCACAAATCAAAGCTCATCCATGGGCAATGATTACCTTTCACTTTGACTGTTTTAGTTATTATTCTTGTATGTTGTTCGAGTAGAGAGTTATATACGAAAACTATAGATTGAAGAACTGTTTCAGCGTCCTCAATGACATCAATACTATTAATAAAATTGGAAAAATCAAGATTTACCTGACGATAGTTAATTATTTTTTTCGTTAACGTCATAGGTTCTTTATCAGCCAGTATTTTGAAAGTTGTTAAGATTTGAGAGTGGTCGCTTAGTTCATTAAATATTGTGTCGTTGCGAATACGATTAACGTCGTCAAGTTTACAAATAATATGGTCAAGTATATTGTCGCTAATTGGTCTTGTAGTAAAACAATTTGTACACGAAAAGTCATATGATTCTAGCAGAGCCTTATATCTAGTCACAATGTTGTTATGAATGAGATTTATAGGAACATTTATATCACCTACAATAAAACACGTATGCTTCGGTTGAATTGAACACATCAAGCTTTCTAGGTAAACGGAAAATTCGTTAAAATCAAAGCTAGGGGGACGATACACACCATGAATATTATAAAAGTGTCCTCTGATACAAAGCTCGATGTTTATATGGTGAAATCCATCGGACGTGTAGTTCTTAATCAGTCTATGTTCAATATCTTGTTTGACATATATTGCTAGGCCTCCACTAGAATGTTCTCTACAAGCATAAAAGGCTTTATAATGCGGTATTTTATAGAGAGCACAATTTTCATTTTTCAACCATGTTTCTCCGATTACTATAACATCTATAGGAGTTTTAAAATTGTCAATATCAATTATTATATCATCAAATTTTGAAATATCGTTAATATCTCTTACATTCCATTGCAAAATCTTAAGTGTTTTTTTGTCGTTTAATGTATAGTTGTTATTGAACTTATAAATATTTTCGTGAAAAAAATGTTTAGTAGTCGTATTATCCATTTAAAAGAGAAACAAATAACAACACATGTAACATCAATATAATAACTAAATTAAGTTCTTTTACGCTTGAGTGGTACTTGATCTGGGGAAGGAGACGTCAATTGTGTGGATCGGTAAAAATGTATAACACGATCCAGATCTATTTTGTTACGATTTTTTTCCAATTTAGAATGGTCATCCTTTTTTACTAATATAACTCCTCCACGACCTGGCCATACATACTTAATATTTAATAATTTTTGAGATTCTCGCATGTTTTTTAACAGTTCCAAAGAAGCAGTTGACAGCTCCTCACGAACTGTCACTTTCATTTCAGTTCCATTAGTCTTGAAGGATTTGTCAACAGCAGTAGCAATCAGAGGGCCATGTTCCTGCTTCTTGTCTAGAACTGTCTCTCTAATGGATTCGTCTTTGAAGACCATTCGTATTGGAATTGGTGCGCCACTGTTTTTATTACCCGCATACAATCGGGATGACGAAACAACGGAATCACGGGACAAACTAACACCAAGACATTTGAATGTTTTTAGCACAAGCTCCCCCACGTTTTCATTGGGGAGTGAGGGCAAGCCGAATATCATCGCGTTATTAGCTACTGTTTTTTCGTTTTCCTTAGCATAATAATTTTCAATTTTATTAACAGTAGCAGTCAGCGAAGATAGTGAAAGCTTCAATGTATCGATTTCTAGTTGTAGACGCTCATTCTCAGACTTCAAGTCCTTGAAATCCGAAACAATTGAATCGAACTTCTCAGACAAGAAATTCTGCGAAGACTCCACAGCACTAGTAATAACCCTAACTTCATCCCGAACTTGTTGCATCTGCTAAGCCACCGCGACAGAGACAGTAGCACTAAGTTTATTGCTCATTGATGAGATAAACGATTTTTCATTTTTATGCATATCAGTGATACGTTTGTAAATGTCAGTACACTTGACTGAACAAAAATAGGGGTTTTGTTTGGCTCGTCGAGCCGCTACACCCACTATACCCCGACATTTAAGATGAACAGACGTAAAACAGTACTAACATGTCGAAAGATCATTCTTGTCGGTCTCAGGCTGATGACAAATTCCACAGGACATTTCATCAGCCATACAATCCTGATCCATTACAATGATCAGCAATCTAGACGCAAGCACACAATAAACACAGATGACGATATATTTGATTACAACAATAAAAAAAACTGAATGAAATGCACACCAAATATGGCAAAAAAAAACCCAGGAGGGGAAAAAAAACAACTAATTAAACTAATATTTATTGTTAGAGAAAATCGCCGAACTGCAAACCAATGACCAAAGCACGGCAACCGGCACTGGCCAAATTGTCGACAAGAATAATGGAGCACACCTACCTTGATCAATCGCATAGCCAGAGGTGCGCCCAACCACCCACAACACCGCAAAAGAATCGCGCTGAATCTGTCGATCAAAAAAACGTGAACCGGCAAGACAGTTACCAGTATATCGGCCCACTAAATCTACCTCTACCAAGCCTCACTCGTATAAAAGTACGCACTAACACGCTTACTGCCTGTTAGCAGCACGCGCCCAGCGAGAACCTTCTGCACAAAGATGCTACGAGTGTCGTTGCCGAAGAAGCAGAACCACTGCACCGGCAAAATCCCAACCACTGCCACCCAGTAGAACTCAAGCTATCACTATTACTGTTGGTAGACAGCGTTAGCGAAGTGAGTCGCAGGCACGCAGTGTGTGTTGAGCGTTGGTACACCAGAAAAAAAACACAATGTACTAGCACCGGCAGCGTACGGATCGATATACCAAATCACTAATCCCGCACACCACTACACGATCGACACTAGGCGCATCAATTGCGGCGCCACCGGACAGGAGGGAAACAAACACAACGGCTGATTAGAGTAATCCGAATAGAGGCACTACCACTCCTCCGATCACAAAATGGTCAATCGAAAATGATTCCCAGAACAAAATCCACAGAACCAAATTCGCCCAGCACACCGATAATCAGCCACCAAGTTCACAATCCTACAACTAGCTCTGAACAAAAATACACTTAATAACAAGTTAAATATAAGTTGACGTTTGAAAACTTTAAATAAACACTTTTAATTTGGTTCCAAATGTAGCTACAGAAAGCAGCGACTATTAAAGTCAACAGCGTTACCAGTTTATGATTATCTATCTATCTATATATATATATATATATATATATATATATATATATATATATATATATATATATATATATATATATATATATATATATATATATATATATATATACATATATATATATATATATATATATATATATATATATATATATATATATATATATATATATATATATATATATATATATATATATATATATATATATATATATATATATATATATATATATATATATGTATATAGTTTTCAAACGTCAACTTATATTTAACTTGTTATTAAGTGTATTTTTGTTCAGAGCTAGTTGTAGGATTGTGAACTTGGTGGCTGATTATCGGTGTGCTGGGCGAATTTGGTTCTGTGGATTTTGTTCTGGGAATCATTTTCGATTGACCATTTTGTGATCGGAGGAGTGGTAGTGCCTCTATTCGGATTACTCTAATCAGCCGTTGTGTTTGTTTCCCTCCTGTCCGGTGGCGCCGCAATTGATGCGCCTAGTGTCGATCGTGTAGTGGTGTGCGGGATTAGTGATTTGGTATATCGATCCGTACGCTGCCGGTGCTAGTACATTGTTTTTTTTTTCTGGTGTACCAACGCTCAACACACACTGCGTGCCTGGGACTCACTTCGCTAACGCTGTCTACCAACAGTAATAGTGATAGCTTGAGTTCTACTGGGTGGCAGTGGTTGGGATTGTGCCGGTGCAGTGGTTCTGCTTCTTCGGCAACGACACTCGTAGCATCTTTGTGCAGAAGGTTCTCGCTGGGCGCGTGCTGCTAACAGGCAGTAAGCGTGTTAGTGCGTACTTTTATACGAGTGAGGCTTGGTAGAGGTAGATTTAGTGGGCCGATATACTGGTAACTGTCTTGCCGGTTCACGTTTTTTTGATCGACAGATTCAGCGCGATTCTTTTGCGGTGTTGTGGGTGGTTGGGCGCACCTCTGGCTATGCGATTGATCAAGGTAGGTGTGCTCCATTATTCATGTCGACAATTTGGCCAGTGCCAAATATATATAAGTTATAATTCGGGTGGTCCGAGTTTAAAAAAAATATAAACTTTATTTAACACAATAAAAAGATTTACAATTGCACAAGACGACTTCTTCACTAGAACTGACTAAACTGGCTCATTCCAAATGGTTTTGTTTGTCGATCCTGTTGTGTCAGCATTCCTCATCCGGTTGGTTACTGATAGCTTGATTGGTTTGTTGGGTCATCGATTTGTCCGTGGTGTACGTGGTATCTTCTGTCCGCGTGTCGGTTATGAATATTGGCTGGTCAGCTGTTTTTGTAGTGTGGTCGCGATATCGAGTTAGGGTACTGGATGGATTTTCCGTAACGTCTCCCTCCTTAAGCATCAAGCGTCCTCGGTTGATTTTTCAAAAGTTCAAATCTCGGTATCGGGATGACTCGTGGTTTTTTACTTTCGGTTTTATTTCCGGTTGTTGTGATTACTATCTCAGTTGCTGTATCACTTGCATTTGTTGTTGTAGGTGATTTCGGCAACCCATCGATTTGGAGTTTCGTTCGGTATGACTTCCTTCTACAGAGATAAATGGATAAACAAAGAAATGTTAGTGTTAGGAAGCAGAATCCTCCTAGTGTCGCTTCTTTCTGTGTTTGGTGTAATGATAGCTGGATTTCGCTGACTTCTTCCAAGTTTTGTATCCTTGTCAAAAGGTTATCTTCAGCTTTGGTTGTTTCTGACTTCGTTTGAAAGCTTTTGCTGTATATTGGTATGAGATAGTTGTCTTTGTGTATTAGTTCTGGCTTCCCATAGAAGGTTAGATTGTGTATTTTCACTGTACAGTTTTCAATTTCTATTAGTGTTGCTTCGGTTATTGCTTTGGGTTTACCACATGAGTCTGATACTTCGATTTTGCTATTGGTATCTATTAAGATGATGCCTTCTAAGATTTCTATGATTTTCGGGGGTTCTTTCGCTCGTGTAACTGAACATTTTGGTGTTTGATGAACAAGAAGATTAAGGATGCATTCGTCTTCAAGTGGAAGGTGATTACTGCAAATATCGCATTTTGTTGTTTGTATGTAGACTTGGTTTCTGTGTTTCGCTACCAGTTGGATGTGCGTGTTGATGCGGGTCCCGTTGATATTGAGTGTGTGAAGTTCCAGCAAATCGTAGAATTTCTCGTCCAGTATAGGGATTTTTATAAGTATAGCTACTTGGTTTCTACTGATTCCTATACTAGCTGTGCAAAAACGAAAAATTTCATCTGTGTAATTTATTTTGATATCTTGATCTTTTAGCTTTTTAAAAATAAAATCCTTTTCTTCTAATGAAAGTATGTTTCTGTTAATAAGGTTTAATTTGGAGAATTCTACTTGGTCTTCTATATCATTTATCAGTTGGATTATCTCTTCTGTTTTCCAAATAAGGTTTATAAATTCTAAATCTGCTTTAATGCCTTGTGATGAATTGAATGCTCTGAATAATTTTGCGTTAATCTTTTTCAAAATTGCTGTAATATTGTTTATTTTGTTCTGAAAAATTTCATTGATTGTGATCTGTTTCATCTGATTATTAGCGAGTTTGTTTTCCTGCTCGTTTAATATACCTAAATTTTGCTGAATCATATTCAAGTCGTTATTGTCTGGATTTCCTGAAATATATTTTATTGCTGTTCCTAAAGCATCGACTAAACCTCGTTTCTGTCTTCTTGGCATAAGGCTGTATAGTTTATCTTTGGCTAGTTGTATTTTGGATTCGAGTGTGTTTTCTAAATGGTCACTAATTTTTACTGCTTTCGCTATTTTCTCGATATAATTGATGTTGTATTCTAGTGTTTCCAGATCAATTTTGTGT
Source organism: Malaya genurostris (assembly GCF_030247185.1). Lineage (NCBI taxonomy): Eukaryota > Metazoa > Arthropoda > Insecta > Diptera > Culicidae > Malaya > Malaya genurostris. The sequence goes on from NC_080571.1 coordinate 158,565,365, forward strand.
ATTATCCTATTGTATCCTATTTTGATTCTGACTGTCTCGATTTTCGTTGCTAGTAGTCCATTAGTGTTTGTTATCTCTTTATATATGGTGGCGTTTATCATGCTGAGTGAGATTATTCTGCAAGTAGAAGGACATTTTAGGTGTTTACTCATTTTAGACGATTTTTGTGGATTTTAATGTCATTATTGTCTTCAAAGGTAAGTTCATTGTCTTGTTTAACTTTTACGATTTTATGCAGATTCTTATCTTTTGTTTGTCTTTGTGCTATTTTAATATATTTTTCTTCGCCTGGGTCTAATGTTTTAGGTGGTTGTTTGTGTGCGTTGTTATCCTCGTACTTTGTTCTTCGTTTATCGAGTTCATTTTTAACCTTTGATTGAAGTTTATGAAAATTTTCTGTTATTTCTAAAGTATTTGTTGTATTTAAAGTGTTAAATATTAAATCGCGCGGTTTAACCTTAGTAGCTTCATGGAAAGTGTTATTGTAGATATCGATCGCGACGTTAACGTGTTCTTTGAGAGAGAGAGATCGTTGAATTGTTGTTTCGTTGATCTAAATATTTCAATAAGTGTGGAATGGAATCTTTCAACTGTACCGTTCGCGTTAGAATTGCTGGCGAAATGTATTTCGATTCCTAGATCATTTAAGAATCCGATAAAGTCGATTGATCTGAATGATGGTTCTTGGTCGCTGACTATAGTATTTGGTCTTCCAAACTGACGTATGTGCTCCGTTATAGCATTTTTCATATCTATTATTGTTCTTGATTGAAGGTGTATTGCATTTGCAAATTTGGAAAAGGAATCTACTATAGTTAGCCACTTTTGACCTTTCAGGAAAAAGACGTCAATGTGGACTCTATCGAACGGTGTCTCGCCGAAAGTGCTTTTTCTAATTAATTTTGGCGGTTTCCTGTCATATTTTGCTTTTTTGCAAATATCACAGGCACCTATGAAAATTTTGAGCTTTCTTTCGATCTGTGGAAAAAAATATTTTACTAATATTTGGTGCTTGTTCTCCTTTGTGCCTCTATGCCCGTAGTTGTGGACTTCTCTGATGATTTCGTCTTGTTGAGTTTCCATTCTTACGTCTTCTAGGAGTATTTCTGAAATGAGAATCTTGTAGGTTCTGTTAGTGGAGAAATATTTTTTGTAGGTTTCCTGGGCCTGTTGAATTAGTGAAATTGGCATTCTCATGCAGTTTGTTCCTTTTACATGAAGAAAATTCTTGAAAATGTTGATCATGTCGTTTTCTGTAAACTCATGTTTTGATATTATGTGCCGGTGGTATTTCGGAAAAACTTGTTCATACGATGTTATGTCTTTGTTGCCTAATTTTAAAATGATTTGATTCCTGAAAAGGTTAATTGGTTTTTCAGTACAGGGTATGAAATAATCATCACTCGTGTCTGCTGAGTGAACTGTTTCTAGATCATCGCATTCACTTGAGGATGGTTCTACTTCTATACTTCTTAGGGAATTAGCGTTTAGAGTCTGATTTTCTGGAACTATGTTGATTCTCGAGAGAGCGTCTGCTACGACGTTTTGCCTGCCGGGTTTGTATACAATCTCATAGTCGAACTCTCCTAAGTTAAGCTTCCATCGAACGATTTTACTGTTCGTGTTGGTTAAGGAATATGTAAGGGGTTGATGGTCTGTAACTAACTTAAATTTTCTTCCGTAAAGATATGGTCGGAAATGCTTTACCGCCCACACGATTGCCAGTAATTCTTTTTCGGTGGTACAGTAATTTTCTTCTGTTTTATTTAATGTCCGTGAGGCGTATGCTATTGGTCTATCTTTTCCTATTGTCCCTTGCGAGAGAACAGCTCCAATCGCATAGTCGCTCGCGTCTGTTGTTAAAATGAATTCCTTACTAAAGTCGGGATATGTTAGTACGGGATCCATGGTTAGTATCTTTTTGCATTTATGAAAACAGTCGTCGATTTCAGGTGTAATTTTGAATTCTATGTCTTTTCTTAGTAATTTTGTCATTGGTTTTACCACCTTCGCGAAGTCTTTTATGAACCTCCGGTAGTAACCTAGCGTGCCCAGAAATTGTCTGACTTCTTTTTCACATTTTGGCATCGGCCAGTCTCTAATTATTTTAATTTTATCCGCGTTAGGCTTCACTCCGTCTTCTGACACCGTGTGTCCTAAAAATTGAACTTCCTTTCTGAAGAACTCACATTTATCCAGCTGTATCTTCAGACCGGCGTCTTTCAACTTTTTCATTACTAGTATCAAGTCTTTTTGATGCTCTTGCAGTGAGCTAGAGAAAATGATTATGTCGTCCATATAGACGAAACAACACACTCCTATTAGTTCTCGCAAAATGCAATCCATTACTCGCTGAAATGTGGCAGGTGCGTTTTTCAGGCCGAAGGGCATTCTGGTAAATTCGTATTTTCCAGAATTCACGGAAAACGCTGTTTTTTCGGTATCTGCCTCGGCTAGTTGTATCTGGTGAAATCCTGATACTAAGTCGATTGTTGAAAAATATTGAGCTCTACCCAATTTGTCGAGTATGTCTGTTATATCTGGAATCGGATATTTGTCATTTACTGTTTTTTTCGTTGAGTTTTCGGTAATCGATCACTAAACGAAATTTTTTTTGTCCAGATGCATCGGCTTTTTTCGGTACTATCCATACGGGAGAGGTGTATGGTGATATCGACTCTTTGATAATGCCGTCTTTTAGCATCTTCTGTACCTGTCTTTGTATCTCTCCTTCAAATATCTGAGGATATTTGTAGGATTTTGTATAAATTGGTATATTGTCCGCTGTCTTAATTTCATGTTTAATTTTATGTGTAAATGTCAATTTTTCAGATTCTGAGTGTAGTATTTCTTTATTTTGATTGATGACGGTTTTTAGCGCTTTCTTTTCTTCGTCGTTTAGATGGTCTTCCCGAAAGTTATATTTTTGGTTAATTTCTTGCTTATTTGGCTCTTGGATTACCTGAAATTTGTCTGTTTTAATTTTAATTTCATTTAAATTAATTTCCAACGGAATGTCGGAATGATTTTGTATTGCTACTATTGCTGTTCTGTTTGTGCTCCGGTAAAGCCCAGGTAATAAAGAAAATTTTCCCAAATTCATTTCGTTTTGTATCCAGAAGTCTCCGTCTTTTACTGTCTGTACTGGGACATATTGAAATTTTTGTTCGGTCAAGTTGATTTTATTCTGAGGTGGAAAACGTTTTTGCATTGTCAACTCCTTTCTTCCGATTTTTATCTTATTTTTAGCTATATCAATCTGTGCTTTGATGTCTCTTAGTGATTCGTAACCAATTAAGCCATCAAAGAACTCGTGAAATTTGAAAATGTAAAATTTAAGTTTTTTATTAATTTGGAAAATGTCGAAGGTGGTTGACTTTTCGATTTTATGCGTTCCGTGTATGTTTGTTACTTGTATCCCAGTCTCAGATTTGCAATTTTGTAGGTTAACATGCTCTGGTGAAATATAATTTTTGTTCGCTCCTGTGTCGATCAAAAACTTCATTTCCCCCTTGCTAGTAAGTATCGTAATATATGGTATAAAGTTATTGTTTATTATGTTTCCAGTCCTTTTCCTTCTATTATGTGAAAATTTAACTCGTCTCCTAAGAAAAAGTCGTCGTCATCTGAATCTAAAACTGTTTCATCTAATTGATTAGTATCGTTATCTATCTCTGCTTCTCCCTCGTGTGCATTCACTTGGTTTGATCTAACTGTTCTCATGGATACGTCATCGTCAGTAGCTGGTTTTAAATGTCTGAATTTCCCTGATGGACCGGGTTTTTGTGCATTATGTGAATTGGTCGCGTTGTGAATTTGCGGTGGCTTAGATTTGTTTTGGTAGTTCGGTTTCGAACTCGAACAAGGTGTTTTATTATCGAGTTTCATTCTATAAGCCGCGTTTGCATATTGCACCGTGATATTGTATGCCTCCTCGAGAGACTCGGGTCGGTAACTTCTCACGTGCATGGACAAGGTGTCATTTAGTCCGTCTATGAATCGGGTTACTGACATTAGGCTTATTAGGTTATTTATAGCTCTGGTTGAGTCTTTATAGTCCATGACAGCTGCGGTACTCTTTATCGCTGTGTCTATGGATTTGACTTTATTATAGAACTCACTCAAAGTCTTTTTCCCTTGTACTTGTACTAATCCTCATCTGGAGTTATAGGTGTCGTCTTGGCTGGTTGGTTTGTAGGTTGTGACTGGGTCCTTCCTTCGTCCTGTGTTGCACAAGCTGTATGATATTCACTCAACAGCGGCTTTTTTACCGGTAACACAAGTGTTCACTATGAACTTCACTTAAAAAGGTCTTTCGTTGCCCTTAAATTTTTCTATGAAGCTCTTATTTGCACTAAGATTACTTCACTAGTTTCACTTAAGTCTTCAACTTAATTCCACTCACTTTGCCGTCGACTGCGCCAGTTATAATTCGGGTGGTCCGAGTTTAAAAAAAAATATAAACTTTATTTAACACAATAAAAAGATTTACAATTGCACAAGACGACTTCTTCACTAGAACTGACTAAACTGGCTCATTCCAAATGGTTTTGTTTGTCGATCCTGTTGTGTCAGCATTCCTCATCCGGTTGGTTACTGATAGCTTGATTGGTTTGTTGGGTCATCGATTTGTCCGTGGTGTACGTGGTATCTTCTGTCCGCGTGTCGGTTATGAATATTGGCTGGTCAGCTGTTTTTGTAGTGTGGTCGCGATATCGAGTTAGGGTACTGGATGGATTTTCCGTAACGTATATATATATATATATATATATATATATATATATATATATATATATATATATATATATATATATATATATATATATATATATATATATATATATATATATATATATATATATATATATATATATATATATATATATATATATATATATATATATATATATATATATATATATATATATATATATATATATATATATATATATATTAGAGATGGTCGGGTATCGGGTATTTTACCCCAAACCCGACCCGTACCCGTACCCGACGGGTTTTTGGTCGGGTACGGGTAAAAATTTTTATTTTCAATCGGGTACGGGTCGGGTACGGGTAAAAAAAATTTACTGCTCACTCGGGTACGGGTCGGGTCGGGTAAAAAAATTTACTACTCACTCGGGTACGGGTCGGGTACGGGTAAATTTTTTTTTCTGATCGATTACCCGACCATTTGTACTTCACATAAATATGTTTACACGTTGACTAGAATTTTTTATTGCAAAACAGTTGTTCCGAAAAATAAACAATTATATTCAAGGGGTTTTGACATTCGCGACTAGAACCAGACCTGAAAACTGGCATCTTTTTCCAGAAAAAAAAACATTTCTTTTCTTCATTTAAAAAAAAACGATCAATCAAAGTTACGTGAAAAGTTATGTGAATATTTTCCACTCTACTTTTTTATAACATATTTAATAAGATACACTGCCTTAGCTCTAAGATGTTGCGGTCAGACCCTACTTTCCACGTAGGTTTTAATGGACTGCCATTTTAAAGCTGTTTAATGCACAATCCAGTAAAAATTATTTGATTAATATATAAAATGTAGTGTAGTATCACATATCACATTCAGATACCAGAAAACTGTTATTTTAAATATGGTTGGAGATTTTCAAAATTTACATATAAATCATTAGGATTCTAACCATAGAAACATGAACATTTGTTTCAGAAAATCTGCATAGAAGTTCTTCTTATTCTTCACTTCTGGGTGGTGTCACCTCACTTGAAATGACACCGATTGATGGCACAGCAAGTTGAGCTATATTGCCAGTTCGATGTCAACATTTCATAAGGGCACATAAACCAATGAGAGTTTATCTTTGTTTACTTTCTCTTTTGTGAATATCTCCTTAATTTTCACGTGAACCTACAAAGTATTCGTGTAGAATGAAAGATAATATCTCCATGTTTCCAACATTACCAAATATGTAACGAACGTTTGTATAATAACGTAGATATAGTCGAAAGAGAAAGTAAACAAAGAAAATCTGTCAATTGTTTTTAGGCCCTTTTGAAATGTTGACGTCGAGTTAATTTACGTTTCTTTTCACTGAAAATCTCGATGCGTGACAGTCGCAAAAGTACGGGTGAAAATCTTTTCACGCGAAATGCTCAAATTTTCACCGTGTTCACTCGTTGAGGGTTCTAAGGGAGGTGGAACAGAAGTTCAATGGCTGTAAAAACCACCAGCTCCAGTTAACATCGTTGGTGAGGGTTTGTGAGGCTTACAAAACGGGCATATTTGACAGATTAATTTAAATCAAAATGATAATTCATTTTGCTTTGCAGTAAAAAAATGTAACCAAAAAAAATTTCTCACAAATCTTCAAACTGGTCAATTCACGTAAACGAACCGATGATACTCTATTAATTTTAGGGGATTTTCGTGATTTTTCAAGTGATTCTAATGTGAATTTTTATTTGTGTGTAAAGATAATGAGCAAGCTTACTTGTGGTTCTAAAGAATTGGATCAAAAGTCACACTGTTTCGTAAAAACCATACCTACCCAAAATAGAATACAGCGGGTATTACGGCATTTTGAATAAATATGCTTCTCGAAAAATTTGAGTAGATATTACTCCCTTTTGTTGACATTTGTAAATGAGTATAAAGTACCAAAGACATTGGAAATCTATTCATGCTTCACAGTGTATTTATATATTTAAATGTAAACAAGCATTTTATTGTATTTTACTTTCAAACTAGAGCCTGATACGCTCTATCTAGCTCGCTATCTAAAACACTATTTTTTCCATCCTGAATTTTGGTAAACTTTTTACTACTCATTTGGGTCGGGTACGGGTACAGGTAATTTTTAAACGGGTACGGGTCGGATACGGGTAATGTTTTTTATTTATTATCGGGTACGGGTCGGGTACGGGTAATTTTTTTTATTATTGATCGGGTACGGGTCGGGTACGGGTAATTTTTTAAATTTTTAATCGGGTACGGGTAATTTTTTTTGCTGATCACTCGGGTACGGGTCGGGTTCGGGTATAAGAATTTCTATACCCGACCATCTCTAATATATATATATATATATATATATATATATATATATATATATATATATATATATATATATATATATATATATATATATATATATATATATATATATATATATATATATATATATATATATATATATATAGATATATATATATATATATATATATATATATATGTATATATATATATATATATATATATATATATATATATATATATAAATATATATATATATATATATATATATATATATATATATATATATATATATATATATATATATATATATATATATATATATATATATATATATATATATATATATATATATATATATATATATATATATATATATATATATATATATATATATATATATATATATATATATATATATATATATATATATATATATATATATATATATATATATATATATATATATATATATATATATATATATATATATATATATATATATATATATATATATATATATATATATATATATATATATATATATATATATATATATATATATATATATATATATATATATATAGATAATCATAAACTGGTAACACTGTTGACTTTAACAGTCGCTGCTTTCTGTAGCTACATTTGGAACCAAATTAAAAGTGTTTATTTAAAGTTTTCAAACGTCAACTTATATTTAACTTGTTATTAAGTGTATTTTTGTTCAGAGCTAGTTGTAGGATTGTGAACTTGGTGGCTGATTATCGGTGTGCTGGGCGAATTTGGTTCTGTGGATTTTGTTCTGGGAATCATTTTCGATTGACCATTTTGTGATCGGAGGAGTGGTAGTGCCTCTATTCGGATTACTCTAATCAGCCGTTGTGTTTGTTTCCCTCCTGTCCGGTGGCGCCGCAATTGATGCGCCTAGTGTCGATCGTGTAGTGGTGTGCGGGATTAGTGATTTGGTATATCGATCCGTACGCTGCCGGTGCTAGTACATTGTTTTTTTTTTTCTGGTGTACCAACGCTCAACACACACTGCGTGCCTGGGACTCACTTCGCTAACGCTGTCTACCAACAGTAATAGTGATAGCTTGAGTTCTACTGGGTGGCAGTGGTTGGGATTGTGCCGGTGCAGTGGTTCTGCTTCTTCGGCAACGACACTCGTAGCATCTTTGTGCAGAAGGTTCTCGCTGGGCGCGTGCTGCTAACAGGCAGTAAGCGTGTTAGTGCGTACTTTTATACGAGTGAGGCTTGGTAGAGGTAGATTTAGTGGGCCGATATACTGGTAACTGTCTTGCCGGTTCACGTTTTTTTGATCGACAGATTCAGCGCGATTCTTTTGCGGTGTTGTGGGTGGTTGGGCGCACCTCTGGCTATGCGATTGATCAAGGTAGATGTGCTCCATTATTCTTGTCGACAATTTGGCCAGTGCCGGTTGCCGTGCTTTGGTCCTTGGTTTGCAGTTCGGCGATTTTCTCTAACAATAAATATTAGTTTAATTAGTTGTTTTTTTTCCCCTCCTGGGTTTTTTTTTACCATATTTGGTGTGCATTTCATTCATTTTTTTTTATTGTTGTAATCAAATATATCGTCATCTGTGTTTATTGTGTGCTTGCGTCTAGATCAGGATTGTATGGCTGATGAAATGTCCTGTGGAATTTGTCATCAGCCTGAGACCGACAAGAATGATCTTTCGACATGTTAGTACTGTTTTACGTCTGTTCATCTTAAATGTCGGGGTATAGTGGGTGTAGCGGCTCGACGAGCCAAACAAAACCCCTATTTTTGTTCAGTCAAGTGTACTGACATTTACAAACGTATCACTGATATGCATAAAAATGAAAAATCGTTTATCTCATCAATGAGCAATAAACTTAGTGCTACTGTCTCTGTCGCGGTGGCTTATCAGATGCAACAAGTTCGGGATGAAGTTAGGGTTATTACTAGTGCTGTGGAGTCTTCGCAGAATTTCTTGTCTGAGAAGTTCGATTCAATTGTTTCGGATTTCAAGGACTTGAAATCTGAGAATGAGCGTCTACAACTAGAAATCGATACATTGAAGCTTTCACTATCTTCGCTGACTGCTACTGTTAATAAAATTGAAAATTATTATGCTAAGTAAAAAAAAAAAACAGTAGCTAATAACGCGATGATATTCGGCTTGCCCTCACTCCCCAATGAAAACGTGGGGGAGCTTGTGCTAAAAACATTCAAATGTCTTGGTGTTAGTTTGTCCCGTGATTCCGTTGTTTCGTCATCCCGATTGTATGCGGGTAATAAAAACAGTGGCGCACCAATTCCAATACGAATGGTCTTCAAAGACGAAGCCATTAGAGAGACAGTTCTAGACAAGAAGCAGGAACATGGCCCTCTGATTGCTACTGCTGTTGACAAATCCTTCAAGACTAATGGAACTGAAATGAAAGTGACAGTTCGTGAGGAGCTGTCAACTGCTTCTTGGGAACTGTTAAAAAACATGCGAGAATCTCAAAAATTATTAAATATTAAGTATGTATGGCCAGGTCGTGGAGGAGTTATATTAGTAAAAAAGGATGACCATTCTAAATTGGAAAAAATTCGTAACAAAATAGATCTGGATCGTGTTATACATTTTTACCGATCCACACAATTGACGTCTCCTTCCCCAGATCAAGTACCACTCAAGCGTAAAAGAACTTAATTTAGTTATTATATTGATGTTACATGTGTTGTTATTTGTTTCTCTTTTAAATGGATAATACGACTACTAAACATTTTTTTCACGAAAATATTTATAAGTTCAATAACAACTATGCATTAAACGACAAAAAAACACTTAAGATTTTGCAATGGAATGTAAGAGGTATTAACGATATTTCAAAATTTGATGATATAATAATTGATATTGACAATTTTAAAACTCCTATAGATGTTATAGTAATCGGAGAAACATGGTTGAAAAATGAAAATTGTGCTCTCTATAAAATACCGCATTATAAAGCCTTTTATGCTTGTAGAGAACATTCTAGTGGAGGCCTAGCAATATATGTCAAACAAGATATTGAACATAGACTGATTAAGAACTACACGTCCGATGGATTTTACCATATAAACATCGAGCTTTGTATCAGAGGACACTTTTATAATATTCATGGTGTGTATCGTCCCCCTAGCTTTGATTTTAACGAATTTTCCGTTTACCTAGAAAGCTTGATGTGTTCAATTCAACCGAAGCATACGTGTTTTATTGTAGGTGATATAAATGTTCCTATAAATCTCATTCATAACAACATTGTGACAAGATATAAGGCTCTGCTAGAATCATATGACTTTTCGTGTACAAATTGTTTTACTACAAGACCAATTAGCGACAATATACTTGACCATATTATTTGTAAACTTGACGACGTTAATCGTATTCGCAACGACACAATATTTAATGAACTAAGCGACCACTCTCAAATCTTAACAACTTTCAAAATACTGGCTGATAAAGAACCTATGACGTTAACGAAAAAAATAATTAACTATCGTCAGGTAAATCTTGATTTTTCCAATTTTATTAATAGTATTGATGTCATTGAGGACGCTGAAACAGTTCTTCAATCTATAGTTTTCGTATATAACTCTCTACTCGAACAACATACAAGAATAATAACTAAAACAGTCAAAGTGAAAGGTAATCATTGCCCATGGATGAGCTTTGATTTGTGGACACTATTGAAAATAAAAAGCAATTACCTCAAACGTATTAAGGCATGCCCCCACGATCAGCATCTCAAACAAATGCTATCACATATCTCTAAAAAAGTCGACTCCATGAAAAAGGCGAATAAAAAAAATTATTACGAAAACCTTCTCATTAACGTACCTCATTCGAAATTTTGGACAAATCTTAAATCTACGTTCGGAATAACAAAAGAAAAGGATAAGATACGCTTGATCGATAGGGGCAACAACATTAATGACAACAAGGAAGTTTGTGATATTTTCAACAAATTCTTTTCAAATATCGGTAACGAATTAGCTCAAGCTATTCCTGTAAACTCATCTTTTTGTCCAATAAGTAACGTTCGTCGTGCTTGTGATTCTATTTTTCTACGTCCTTCATCTGTAAATGAAGTAATACTGTTAATACAAGGTTTGGATAATAAGAAGAGTAACGGCCCTGATAACGTCTCTGTCAGTGTACTAAAACATAATTCATTTGCATTCGCAAAAATACTCTCTCAGTGCTTTAACGTAATTATTCAGACTGGTTACTACCCTGATTGCCTCAAGGTGGCTAAAGTCATTCCTGTGTTCAAATCGGGTGACCGTTGTGATTGTAATAATTACCGTCCTATATCAGCATTGTCCGTATTCAACAAAATATTTGAAAAACTTCTAGTCACTAGACTTATCGAATTCCTAAGTAAGCATAATATCCTCTTTAGATTCCAATATGGCTTCAGACAAGGTTCTACACCCAAACCGCTATAATTGAATTAGTTGACGAAATTATAAGCGAGATCGATAGTAAAAATATAGTTGGTGCATTATTTTTAGACCTTAAAAAAGCTTTTGACACATTAGATCATAGTATACTTTTGGACAAACTCGATTGCTATGGGATCAGGGGCATTGCTAATTCAATTATCCGTAGTTACTTGACTAATAGAAAACAATTTGTATCCATCGAAAGTGACAGTAGCAACCTTGCTCCAATAAACATTGGTGTTCCACAAGGAAGTAATATTGGTCCACTATTGTTTCTTTTATATATTAATGATATAGGTAATTTACATCTTAAAGGAACTCCACGACTATTCGCCGACGACACAGCTCTGTTCTATCCTGACAGTGACATCAATGCTATTATTAACTCAATGGAAAGTGATTTAAGAACTCTTGATCAATATTTCAATGCGAACTTATTATCATTAAATGCCACAAAGACTAAGTATATGATTTTCCGTTCCACAAGGAAAATTATACCAACGCATAATCATCCCCAGCTTGGACACAATATTATTGAAAAAGTTGACTATTTCAAGTATCTGGGCACATATTTGTACTTTCTTTCCAACATAGCGTAGTAATTAAATTGTGGATCCCTTAAAAGGAAATCTTTTCCACTGGGATTCCACTTTAATAAATTGCACATCAAACCATGAATAAATAGAATCTCAGCGGACTTTGTATCAAAATTAAATTTGTATTTCTAGTATTATTATTGCCAGTGTCTATTTGTTTCTTGTTTTTCCGCTGAGACTAGTTGCGTCCACTACCAGGGGGCTTCAAATTGAAGCTTTTTGGTGTGGGGGAGTGTGGTGGGCAAAAAAAAAAAAAAGAAAAAAAAAAAAAAATATATATATATATATATATATATATATATATATATATATATATATATATATATATATATATATATATATATATATATATATATATATATATATATATATATATATATATATATATATATATATATATATATATATATATATATATATATATATATATATATATATATATATATATATATATATATATATATATATGTATGTATATATATAATCTTCAGTTCAGCAACGCCATCGAACGGCATCACATTCAACATGTCATGTCAATTGTATGGGTGCGCAGTGCTGCTATTTTGGCGCGCACAAATTTGACATTTCTCTCCCCTACTTTTATGTACGAGATTCGATGCGGACTCGCCTGAAGGCGCCATGTCGCAAAAAAAAATGCTGCCAATGATTTGTTCGGAAAATGAGAGAGCTGGATATCTTGTTAATATGATGTATTTGACATATACTCAATATACATGTTTTCATTGCTATGGATATATGCGGTTGTCACGCGATCGTGTAGCTTGCGTACATCATAAATTAACTTGTCGGAACATGTTTTCCTCGCTCGCTACTGTTTTTACTGACTGATGAAATATGTTGAAATAGGCTATCGTGAGCAACGCAAAAACTTCACTAATACACTATCTGTACTAGCTAAGGTATAGCGAATAATGTTTTTAGAAGATCTTTTGGTAGGATTTCGGGCTGATCTTGATCTATGATAAAATTTGGAGCATTGCACATCTAGTGCCAAAATTAAATCAAAACTACAGGGCAACGATCAGTAACACCTTTTACTGGATCTAGACCACGGCTAGGTGGTGATACTTTTCCCACCCAGGAAGTAATTAGTTAACAACAATACCAACCACCCATAAACCTACCTCAAATTAACCCACAATTGAAAATGGGTGACCTAAAACCCCTCGATGACTTTCCTACATTACCCCCCAGTTCATGCAGAATGGTGATGAAATCGACACACATGTCCTACTGGTACGAGCAGTCAACAACGAAAACCAGACCAAAGCTAGGAGTTGTCTACGACATCGATACAACGCACCTATCACCAGAAGAGATGCTAAAAGAACAAAAGAGTCAAAATGTAACTGATGTATGAAAGATAAACAAACTGGTCAATAACACACCCACCATGCTAACAAAATGAGCGCTGAGTGTACATCAAATATTAGAACCCACTGAGAGACGATTTGTGAGTTGTGATTTGATGTGTTTGTTCAACACATTGAATTAGATTCTTGTGACACTGTCTCGCTTGTATTCCCCATTCACCAGAGTTGCCATGGGCGGCCAACGTTCGAATCGATGCCATTTAAATCCAATTCACACGACATGTTTTCGTATGCTGGAAAACGCATTCGGTTTTAGTAGCCAGTTGTGTTTAGCTCGAGATATGAAATTTAATCGCTACGAAACATCACGCTACGATTCGACTTTTGTTTTCGTACATTAATGCACGTGCTCGTTTTGAATACCAGCAAAAACAAAACCGAAAATCTGGGTTGTGTTGGCAGCTCTGTGGTTTAAGCATACACTCACCGGTGTAGCTCGGTATGGTGATGCCAAATTCAGTACTCACTTTTTAAAACTAGGAATGAGAATTAAATGCTAAGAAATCAAAACTGAGAACCATCACTACCATCATAATTTGATGTCAGCGGTGCTATGTATAGGTGTGTTTGTTTTGGATCAGCGATGAATTTCATCTTTACCATCATTTTACGGATTGCATCGTAAATCATGAGGTGAGCTGATGAATAGAAAAAATCGAATCTTTTGAGCGAGTTTTTGCCACCCTTGCACAGGACTAATCCGCGTATATGTTAGGCAATGCTATCCCGCACCTCTACAATGCTACCGATGTCGCCAATTTGGCTACGGCAGCAAGACATGTAATCAAAAGGAAATCTGCCTGAACTGGGAATCACCCAGCCCGATTCTACATTGCCGAAGATTGACAGAAAGCTGCCCACGCAGAAGCCAGAAAGCTTCACAATCCAACTAACATACGCCAACACTACGAGCAGCAAGGATACCGAATGGCGCGAAAAATCAAAAAAGCTAGAAAACGATATAGTCGAACTTAGGACTCAATTTCGTACAACGGCCCAAATAGTCAATAACAAAAAAGCTAAAATCAAAAAACTAAAACTCGAACTACAAGGAAGCCGACAATTGAACGTCAAAGTCCTCAACGAACTGGAAATACCTAAAGAGAAACTCGGACAACTTAACAAAATCGCAATGTACATGGGCAATGTCAATCGATAACAACAGGAAAACCAAGCACAGCACGAAAACCGAACCCCCCTCAACTAACCAAGGCAAACCCCAAGTCAGTTACAAAGAACTGATATCCGGAATTGCCCCCATCACCAAGTTAAACAAAGAGCTGATACCGGAAGAATCAACTCACCGACCCAGCCACCACTCTACTTTCCCTGAAGAGGAAGAAAAAACTCAAGGAATGTATCAATCTTATGAAAGCGATGTAATGATACAATAGAAGGAAAACCGACAACCATGCAAGCATCAACGGACGCGATTAACGGACAAATAACATTAACACCAAACACAAGCCAACTAGCATTACAAATAAAACCAAAATGATGTACAACCAGACAACACAAAACTACTACTGACACTCGATTTCATATAGTGTATTCATATATCGCATTCATGAAGGAAAGAATGATAGCAATGTAGGCTTAACTGTTACCCTACTATCTATCGCGCAGATACTGCTTCATACTGTGGTTTGTTGTGACTGCTAAGCTGCGCCGTGTACCTAAGTATCATATCTGTTGTGAAGTAACACGCAGCGACGGTGGCTGACTACCTGTTATTTCTGTTCTCTCCCGCCTTCTAAAAATATCTCTGCTTGAGAGAGGCGTGTGGGCGCACTGCAGTTGGACGGAAAAGTGCGAATATTGACCCCCTTTCTGGTTTGCTTCTTTTATAATGCTGAAATTTCCAGCTTTATTATTAATTTTTAATTCGTTATTGGATCAACCCTTTATCAAAGTCTCTATCACCTTGGTGCTTATCCTTTTTGCCACCGGTGGGGAAATTTTTTGTTCTATGTATGTGCTTTCTAGTATTCCGCATAGGGTGTCGATTCCCTCGCAAAAATTGGTAATTGAGTTATTTTTGCTTTAGATTATTAATTTTTGTTATGGTAAGTTCGGGAATGTTGTTGCTTTTACATCTTTCTTCGATTAGTTATATTAAGTTATTTATTATATCGACTGTTTCGGGGATGCCTTGTCTGGCTTTTTGGGACAGTCTGGTTTCCAAGGGTTGCCATAGCAGTGTGCTCTGACATGGTTAACTCGTTCAGCAGTTTTGCTGAATCAATAAATGTATACAGGGTCTCAGGTAAGCCATCATATGGTTGGATTAGGGCAGTTGCCTCCAGTAAGTCAAAGGATTATTGTGTTTGCATCATGTCATTATTTTAAGTTAGTATGATTTGTTTAAGTTTTAAATTTAATATTCTGTAGATTTCGTCTGTCCACAGTCTCGTATTTTTCACTAGTATGTGGAAAGTTTTGTAGTCGATAACGTTTTGTTCTTTGGTTGGGTAGTCGTCGAACTGATTTTTTAATATTTTATAATATTCGTTTTTCTCTTCCAATGTTTCTCTCGGCAATCTGGTATTGATATTTTTTTACATAAGAATAAAGTCTTTTTATAGGTTTGCATTTCATGGTTTCAAAATCCATGTCTACGTTTTTTCGAATCAAATGAATGTAGTGGTACTTGAAGATTTTCTGTACAACAAAAATGTTTTTTTTTTCTTTATTTTTTTTAAATTTTTTTTTGAAAGTATAAGTATTTTTTCTTTCGCACTTTTAGTAGATAGAGTGCTCTTTCCGTGGCATATACAAGCAGGAATAACGACATACGAGTTCTTGCTTTTTCTTAATTTCACGAGCTTCTTGGGCCCTTTCTTTTATTTCCAGTAATTTTTGTAGTGCCGATAACGGCCATTTGTCGTTATAGATTTCTATTTTGGTTAAATGTTAACTATGAATGTAGTTTGCTTTAGTCTAAGATTTTCATGGCTGCCTTCCTTAACACTCCAAATACCAAGCCTCAAAAAAAATTTCAACGGTAACTTTGAACTGTGATAGCTCAGCTGTTTTTCAACGAATCTCAATAAATTTTACACCCTCGAATTTTGTGAAGTTCGTAGATTGATTCCAAAACTTTGTAGCAGGCGATTGGCAAAGGAAAACCAAAATTTGATTTTTCCTGTTCCAAGTTTTTTTCACGCGCCCAATATGCCCTATCTGCTTTCCATTTTTTTTTCTTTTGGCATAAACGTCGCATAGAAAATATTGAATACTTCAACTTTACCGAGTCATAACTTTGTTGTTAGTCAACCGATCTTCAAAAATTGTTCACCATTGGAAAGGTACTACTTCCACAAATAAAATGCACAAAAAAAAACTAAAAATAGGGTTGTCTACCCAAAGTTATAATGGAAACTGTAGATAGATGACCTAAGAAAATATGAGACTTTTTACAATGATCGTAAATATCTCGAAATTCAAAGCGATGATATATATATTTTTATACATCATTCGATTGCTAGTGATACCAGCTACAATTTTTGCTCAACTACCATTCTTGCACAATCAAAAGAAAACATTAAACAATCAATGAATTTATAAATGAATATGAATTTTTCATTTTTTTCACATGCTTGCATATAACTCAAAAATTAAAGCGATGACATGTACATATTTTTTATTCAAAATATTGGAATCATCACCAGAAACAATGTATTGATGATCAAAATTATATATCCGTTGAAAGAATCTCTAGAAATTTGGTACAAATACAGAAAATTTCTATTATTTCGAAAATTTTGCCCAAAAACAACAAATCAAAACATTGAAATTTTATTACATATTTTTGTTTTAGGTTTTCCGTAAAATCTCGAAAAATCGGTAGAAGATCGGAAATTTCGAAATTTCTGATATATATTGCGTTCCAACGTTTCTGCAAATCAAAGTGAAAATATTGGAATCCGTTTTGATTTCATCTGTTTTAAAGAGACGTAGAATTTGCTTCTATTAATAAAATAAATTTTGTGACAACACGAAAATTTTAAATTATTTCAATGGCTTTGTACAATAAGGAATATAACGTAAAATATATGAATTTCTTATACTAACCCATGGCAAAAGAAACCAACTACAATTAGAAAAAATTATTGCTTGATTTTTGTTTTACAAGCAATTTAAAACAAAAACATATATTTTAAATTTTCCGAAATCCTAAACAACATCAATAATAATCGATAGAATATTAAAATTTAAATATCACAAACTTAAAATTATTTCGGAATGTATAGAATTCGAAAATTATTTGAATTTTCTATTAGTAAGCAATTCAGAAATAGTAGAATTCTGAATTTAGCACAAAAAATCACACGAAATTAAGTAAAACTTGTTTTTATCCACCTAGTTGTGTAATGATGCCTTTCTCATATCTCTCTCATTCTCATACAGGGTGGAAAGTGACCGGGAAAATCGGGAAAACCGGGAAAAAGTCGGGACTTTGGTTTTACCGGGAAAAGCCGGGAAAAAGTCGGGAATTTGAGTGCAAATCCGGGAAAAAATATACTAGTCCTAATCTTAGTAACGATTTTCAGCATCATGATTCAGAAGTTCAGTGCAAGTTTTGAAACTTCTTATTGTTTCTCACAGGTTCAATGGTGCACAATCCATTGAAAATGGAGCCAACACCTCAGCAATTTTAAATCAATAAGAGCTTTCTTAGTTGTCATCAATAACAGCATAATCAATGCTCATAATGAAAAATAAGGATAATTTGGATGCTTCTGCTGGATTTCTATTAAATCTCGACAAATATTAGAAAAGATTCCAAGTGCAAATGACAGTTTCTCTTTGTTTATTTTCTCTTTAAATCATAATGTTAAACAGCAGATCGAAAGTTGATAGTTTCAGTCGTTATTCTATACAAAGTGTAAGATAGAAGGATTGCCTATAGGACCGTAATAATCGAAAGAAAAAGTAAAGAAAGAGGAACTGTCATTTGCACTTAGGACCTTTTCTAGCGTTTTTCTTCCAATTTCAGAATAAGTATGCATAATGGTAAAAGTAACATCAGGTAAAATGTTTGATAAATTTTTTAAGAATTCTTAGGGGCCGTGTTTTTAGTTGCCAGCCAATGATTTCCCCAATTTCACCAAAATTTGTCTTAGTAATGTCAAATTGTGATAATACTTGTTTAGTAATCTTGGTATTGATTTCAATAGGATTCACAAAATCGAAAAAGCTGTCGACTTTCATTTTATCTACCGTTTGCAAGGAATATTTGATTTCTTTCTTTGATAGCTGAAATTTGTTTTTCAGAGTTCGTAAAAGCTTGTTCAGTGTCGATGATAGGAGAGTCAAATTCAGATCATCTCAGTCAGTAGAGGCATATATTGTTGTTGTTTTACAAAGTGACGAGCGTACATTTTAAGAATTCTAGAAGGATTTTGTTCTCTCGCCAGAACCCAACTCTGAAAAAATAGCCTATATGTTGTTAGCAATGACCTCTCGTCCTCATGTACACCTCGTGCACTGCACAACTGGCCAAATAGGCTCTGTGAAAACTTGTATGCACACATTCAGGAGAGGCTTCAGTGGCTTATGCTTATGGCAGTTGAAAACAAATTGCTGTCTCAGTTGCAACGTCGAAACGGTTTTGATATCATACCATATAAGCAGTGCACAACCCGTAAATTTTGTCACGAGACGCCACTGGTTGTTAGAAGTAATCGGGTTTGAGGGAGGAGTGTTGTGCTTTAGTTCATTCATTTTAAATTTTTAACCTTATACTATACCAGGCTAAACAAGTATTGGAATATACTAGAGATGGACAGTCCGCGTACTATCCAAAAAAACTAGTTTTCCTCGAAGATTGAGTGTACTGGAGTTCTTTATTGAAGAACGATAGGTCTTTATACTTCTCAATAGAATAGGCTTTCGAAACGTTTGCTGGTTTGAGGAATCTGGTAGAAGTTCGCGAACTTTGAAAATGTTTGTTAGAGAATGATTATTGATAGAACACATGCAAAAAGACTTTATTATTATTGAATCTGTTTACTACAAAATATAATTTATAGCTCTCATATTATTTTCGAAGAAACATACAAAGTTTCAGAAAAACGAAAGAACGGTTCAATAGAACTAATTCTTTCGGTACAACAATCAAGTTTTCAACAGTTCTTTGAAATGCCCATTTCTAGAATACACTCCTAACTTGCCTAAGTTTTAAGAAGGACTGATTTTCCAGATAGCCTTTAAAAGACTGATTCAGTGGTAGTCTTGAAAAAGATTGAATAGTTCGAAAAATAATTATTTTATTTTAATTGTAAGACTTTAAATTTAATTTTTCATCATCAGGCTTTCAAATAACTGATGATATTTCTGGAAAACTATAAAACACCACCAATAATCATCGAATATGACGTGAAAGCTGCGCTTAAGAGCATTATTGGAAAAAGCAAGAAGTTTAAATAAATTGTGTTGATTTTTCAAGAAAGTTGCAATAATTTTGATGCTTCATTCCTTCGTGAAATGCAAGACTGATCACTTTCATCACCGTTGGTCAGATATGTTTCTTGTTTTAATTCTATTGTGACATCGAAGTTACTGGCGAAGTAAAATACAAAATAAAGATGGAATACATTGGACTGGATGGTACTGTTAGTTAAGAAGATAAACGTTTGGACAAACTGTTGATGAGAGTTTTAATCGTAGTTCCAAGGAGATACCCGAAAAATACTTATTTCTCAACTCTCGATGTTTTTTGGACATGTAAAAAAACCGGGATTTTTTAGTCTTGCACACCGGGAAAACCGGGAAAAATCCGGGAAATTGAAATCGCTAATTCACTTGCCACCCTGCTCATATAAAATATGTATTCTTCAAACAGTTTTGTTTGATTTTTGAAAAACATGAAAGCTAGTGCATGAACTAGTGTAACCTACAAAATGAAACAGTTCTCAAATCGGTTAGGCCATCTTTCTCAGTGAAGTGAGTTCCACTATTTCAGGTACTTATGAAACTGGAATCGCCCCGAATATTGGCTTTGCAGCAGCCTTTGTGATTAGCACCAACCAACCAATCTATTTGCAGCTTACAGTTGTCTTTGTCTCGAAAAACAACCTCTTCGTTTGAATGATTTTTACTGAACGTTATCAAAACTAATTGGCTCAAGTGGCATGTTTCCCGGGAGCGGGTCATATCGCCGAAAGTCGTTTCGCCGAATGCCGTTTCGCCGAGAGTCGTTTCGCCGAATAGGTCATTTCGCCGAAAGGGTCATCTCGCTGAAAGAGTAATTTTGCCGAAAGGGTAATTTTGTCGTAAGGGTCATTTCTCCTGCATGTTATGTCTCCTGTATAACTGATGTGGCACAGCCACATTACCGAAGCCAAGATGGCTCGGCGGCACAAAGTGTCAAAGTGAATAATTCATAAGGCGCATTTGCCTTTCTCGTATTTTGAAAGCTCATAGCTCAGTGATCTGTAGAAGGATTTATATAATCTAACTATCAATAAAATCGAAATTTTTCAACTTAAGTGTGTAAAGAAAAAGCATTGAAGTATTTCAATAGTACACTATTGAAAAACCTGTCTCATTTGACCCATGTCAACACCAGCCAATCAGAACGCGTTCTGAGGAAGAGAACAAAATATCTGCTGCTGTACAACAAATCGTTCGAGAAAATGTTCCGAACAGTGTTTTATATCGTAGTGAGTTCCACAATTTGGTCCTTCTGAAAGGCAGGAATGAATCCCGTACAGCATCCGGATAGTTTCTTTCAATGAAATGCAATTCCGAAATGAAATAATCGACATTAAAATTATATATGCTGCTATTATTAAAGCCGTTAGGACCGCCCATTAGTGAAAAAGCTACAAACGAAATCACGTAAAAAGATAGCTCTTAACAAAAGTTGGATCAGTTTGGATTCTATCGCCACTGCGAGTAGATGTATTTTGTGTCGTTTGCAAAGCTAGTTTCGCTTCCGACAAGAGCGATTACGTCACAGCTGCCAGTCATTTGCATTGGTGAAAAAGCAACGGTGGAGAGCATTACACAAAATCAGCCGTTCTAATGGCTCAAAAGTTTATTAGAACTATTAGGATTTGTTGTTCGCAAATCGAAGGTAAATATCCTCAGTTTAGTGCAAATCTAGAACAGCTTGGTTAGATTTGTGCATTTTTCGCTGTGTGAAATTTACAGTACAGACTTTAATGTCGTAGAGAATTACGCAATTTTACCTTTCTGAATGCTAGAAACGAATCCCTAGAGCGTATTGATAGTTTCGTTCAATAAATGAGGCCTATTGTATCATTGATCAACCCAGCGAATTATTGTTTTCTTTATTGAAAGATTATAATCGATTTCAAACGCTACACCTACACCAACCATATCAGTATCGCACCCACGTACAACAGTTCAGCCTGGAATTAGATGACGGAAGTCAGCGGTATAAATCGGAATTCGAATTCAACTTTCATAAAAGGTTCTTTTCAGAGCCACCATTATTTTATTATAAAGAACTATATTGGTTATTTTATAATATTTGTGTTACAGAATGTTAAATGTAACTAATCTGTACTTTAGTTTAGGTGCATCGTTACAAATTCTACATACAATTTCATACAATTGATCAACTAATTGATATTCGGAAGTGTTAAGGAACATGTCAGTCGTTTTCGTATTCACGACATCCAGTTATGTCTCTGACATTACCCACCCGCCTTTTTTAGGCTTGGTATTAGGAATGTTAAGCAATAACTATTTGCAGTTGATGCACTGCTCGGGTCGCAGTTTTCTCTGTATACGCTTTATGTAATTTAATAGGACCTTTTAGCAAGATGTATCCTATTACTAATTCTGCTAAAATACACAAGGCCATTACCTCGGTTGTTCTGGGGACTTCTGTAATATTACTATTGACGGTTTCGTCACTAGAAAACCTGCTTATTTTGAGTTTCTACTATTTATGTTTTTCTCACTAACTCACTAACAAACTGACTCACTAACTTCTACTATAGGTATAAATATATTTTAGTTTAACACGGTCTGGCCCGACAGACAGTATGGGTAACTGGGTAACCGATCGGGTAAAATACCTACTCGGAATCCTAATGTTTTCCAATTTACTGCGAAAAATTTGAGCGCGTTTTGTATACTGTCGAGCCGCTTCGTGCCAGTTGTGCTTATTTCGCAGTGTATAATTATGAAATTCATAAATGTTTTTATCCGTACACTGAAAATCATATCTATCTATTTTTTGAGGCGAAATCGTTCATTGTAGAGCTCTTTTATAAGCTACCCAAAATTAGCTCGTTACTACTCAAACTTTGAGTTGATCGGTAAAAATGGGTAGCGTACTTTGTTATGGCATAACACTTGTACTCAACTTACATTTACCAAAATTTTGAGCTCATCACTCGTTACCCAAAATTGGGAAGATGCACACATTAGTTGATTTTGGAAAATATTTAGAATTGATTCTGTTTGCGAAAATCTTGACAGTAAAAAACGGTGTTTTGTTCCAGGATGTAACAATCGTCGAATTCGAGGAGATGATCTGCCTATTTCATATCGTCGAGCACCGATGAACCCGCTTATTAGAAAAAAACTTTTTTTTTGTGGACTGATGTACGACAGTGTAAAGAACTCGCGCGTATGTTCTGCGTATGTTTCTGGACGAAAGATTATCAGTCGAGCGAAATGCAGCGTAAATTTTTTGGATTCCAACATCGAGTCTTAGGAAAGCAAGGTAAGTTCAATATTTTCAATCATCACAGGTAATGAGGACGGTTGGTATAGGCTGGGTAACGCGCAACACAGACCCCATTGAGGTCATCAGCCTCTTCCCAGTTACTCCTATCCCTACCTCCCCGTGGAACCGGCTGGGCTGCGAGCAACCTTAGAGAAGATCGGGTAACCAACCCCGGTGGGAACTTTGATCGTAGGCTGACAGGGAAGGGGGGGTTTGCTTCTGCAAGCCTGAGCGTCTGTTCTTCAGGTTAGGAGCGGCTCACAACAGCGTCTGTTCTCCATGTTTGGGGCGGCTGATCGACGTACGAGTGCCAGTGAAGGACTCTAAGCTCAACTGTGCTCTATGGTCCTCCGGAAATTTAGGGGGTTGGTGTCCGGCCCTGCGAGCCAGCCGTAAAAACTACTGCAACGGAAAATCAGCAAGAGAGTAATACGAATCGAGACCAATGGCAACGACCCCTGCGACGAAAAAGGACTTGCGATTGGAAGCGTGAAACTGCCGATCTCTCAACTTCATCGGGAGCACCCGCATACTCGCCGATCTACTGAAGGACCGCGGGTTCGGCATCGTAGCGCTGCAGGAGGTGTGTTGGACAGGATCTAATCGACGAAAGAATGTGCAGGTTGAGGATCAAGGGCCATTTCTTCAACTTTAGCATAATCAACGTGCACAGCCCTCACTCGGGAAGCACTCATGATGACAAGACGCATTTTACGCGCAGCTCGAACGTGAGTACGACTGTTGCCCAAGCCACGACGTCAAGATCATCATAGGAGATCTAAACGCTCAGTTAGGCCAGGAGGAGGAGTTCAGACCGACGATTGGAAGGTTCAGCGCCCACCAGCTGACAAACGAAAATGGCTTACGACTCATCGATTTTGCCGCCTCCAAGAACATGGTCATTCGTAGCACCTTCTTCCAACATAGCCTCCCTTATCGTTACACCTGGAGATCACCACAGCAGACGGAATCGCAAATCGACCACGTTCTGATTGATGGAAGGCACTTCTCCGACATTATCGACGTCAAGATCTATCGTGGTGCTAACGTCGACTCTGACCGCTATCTGGTGATGGTGAAACTGCGCCCAAAACTCTCCGTCATCAACAATGCACGGTACCAACTACCGCCACGGTACAACATAGAGCGATTGAAGCAACCGAATGTCGCCTCAGCATACGCGCAGAATCTCGAGGCAGCGTTGACAGACGAGGGCGAGCTCGATGTGGCTCCCCTAGAAGACTGCTTGAGTTCAGTAAAAGCAGCCATAAACAACGCAGCCGAGTTCACCGTCGGGTACGTGGAACGTACCGACGACGAAGTTCGACGAAGAGTGTAGAGTGATTTTGGAGGAGAAGAACGCAGCGCGGGCGGTAATGCTGCTGCATAGAACCCGGCAGAACGTGGAACGATACAAACAGAAGCGGAAAGAGCAGACCGGCATCTTTCGGGAGAAAAAACGCCACCTAGAAGAAGCGGAGTGCGAGGAAATGAAACTGCTGTACCGCTCTCAAGAAACACGGAAATTCTACAAGAAGCTCAACAAATCCCGCAGCGGCCCTGTGCCGCGAGCCGAAATGTGCAGGGATAAGGACGGGAGCCTCTTAACGGATGGACGTGAGGTGATTAAAAGGTGAAATTTTATTTCACATATACCAAATTTGCAAAAGAATTGCTCCTATTCTGAGTGTATTGTTTTAAAATATTAAGTAATTGACACTCAATACTTTAAATAACACTACTGTGTTATTATTATTCCGTTTATAATTGATTTCTAACTTCGAGACATCATATCAAGTGACGGTCGCTTGGAGTAGTATGCCGATCGCACATTAACATACATGTTAGTAATGCTCAGGCACCAATCAGATACTTATTCTTCATAAATGACATTTGGGCAAATTCATTTCCATTCTGAATTACAATACGGAGCACTCCTAGAAACAATATCTGCGTCGATTTCACAACCAAGAGCACAATTTATCATTCCGGTTTGTGCAGACACAACACCGTTTGTATTGAGCGACTCACTCTTGAAATACGCGATCTCACTAACAAAAAATAGAACCTGTTGCTACAAATGTTTATCACAACTTTTAGACTGATCTTGCGAATAGTAACATAAAGACGAGTTCTTGCTTTAAATTTAAATTTAGAGTAGGAGTAACTCAATATCATTGATGGCAACTACTCAATTTTTTAAGTTTCCTTGTATCATTTGAAAATGAGTAACTAGTACTCAAACTCACTTTTGATTTCAGTTTTGAAATGCGTACGGTCAAATTGACATATATGAAGCGAAAAACCATACCGTGTCTAGAGAACGTCTAAGGAAATTATAAAACTGTTTTCAAAAATCTTCAAAACTTGATGGAATTGATATTTACTTGGTTCACAAATTCAAAACTTTTAAAGGTGCAAGCTTGGGTTGACAAGGGATTTTTTACCTGGAAACATGGAGCACAGCGAATAAAAATATTTGATGATCAAATTATATTCTGAGTGCGCGGAAGCACTAGACAACATTGAAAAAAATAGCGTGGTCCAAGAAATATCAATAGCCTATCAGAAAAAAATAATGGATAATCGAACGGCACTTCTGAAAATATTCAGCTCCTTAAGAACATTTGCAAGACATGGCCTACTCATAAGAGAAGACGACAATTCTAATTTCATGATAAAAAGTACGGCTGTGTAATGTCAGAGACATAATTGGATGTCGTGAATACGAATTCTTTATACTTTCAAATTCGAATTGATAGTTGATTTCAAATTCGAATTGATAGTTGATCGATTGTGTGAATTGTGAAACTTTCCCCCTTCTCACTACTAGAATTTTAAACGATTTTTGACGTCAATTATCTCATTTCGGATTTGCATATTTCATTGAAAGAAACTATCAAGATTCTGTACAGGATTCATTTCGACCTCTTAGAAGGAACAAATTGAGGAATTCTCTACGATATTTAGCACAGTTCGGAACACTTTTCTCGAACGATTTTCGCACAGCGAAAAGTGAACGAAGCAAATCAAATTATTTTGGATTTTCATTAAACTGATGATTTTTACCTTCGATTTGCAAAGAAGTAATCTTAATAGCTCTTTAGATAACATTTAGAGCCATTAGAACAGCTGATTTTATATAATGTTGTCCACTTTTCGTTTTCTTTCTCTCCAATGCAAACGACCAGCAGCTCTGTTGAATGATACAATTGCTCTTGTTTGAGTTGAAACTAGCTTTGTGTACAAACTGCAACACACCCGCTCGCTGTGTCAAATGATGCGAAACTGGTTTAATGCGTCTTCTCGCCTTGGCGACCGGAAATCAAATCAGAACTACGACCTGAGCTATTGAGGTTTTAACCACGCAGAAGGTGCGCTCTCCGATGCCGCTGTTTGAATGCGTCTTCTCGCCCCGATGTCTGCTTCCATCCAACGCACAAGAATTAATGATCGATTTTCGCATGCATCATGCATAAATATCTGTTTGTTAATTTTATTTTTGTGTATTACATCAACATTTTACAGTACAAGTGTTTTGACCCTTTGGCCTTTCATCTTTGTTGTTCATACGATTAATAATAGGTGTTTTAGTTACTCTTGTTTTACATACTAATGTTTAATCATAATATTTATTTTAATTATTAATAAAATATTTACCTACCTCTAACTATCCCTAACCTAATACGTACAAATTTTGAATTATTTGTATTTCAGAGATTGAGCACCTCTCTTCAAATTTCGTGAAGTATTGTTCGAATTTTTGTTCTAGTATATCCAGGGAGGCCATCTCATGTACTTCACTGGTGCTTGTCCAAGGGGGTAGATTTAGAATCATCTTTAAGATCTTACTTTGAATGCGCTGAAGCCTAAGTTTGTGTGTTCGTGCACAGCCCCGCCAAACAGGGACTGGGTATTCAATTGCGGGGTAGATGATTTGTTTATATACAGCCATCTGGTTCTTCAGGCACAGTTTAGATGTTCTACAAATCAGCGGATACAGAGACCTAATGAGTATGCTGCATTTTTGAACGATTTTGTCAACATGTGACCTGAATATCAGATGTCTGTCAAAGGTGAGTCCTAGATAGATAACTTCGTCGGACCATTGGATGACCTCATCACCGAATCGTATTCGGCATTCGTCTGATGGAACAAGTTTTGGAGATCTTGAATGTGGAAACAAGATGACCTGAGTGTTTGCTGCATTATTCAGAGAAACCTGGAAAGCTCTATCTGCAAGATAATTTTTGATAATTTTAATAAGATACATGGGAAAATTATACCGATGCAGTTTGAACACCAGGCCATCGTGCCACACATTATCAAATGCCTTTTAAATATCCAATATTGCCATGGCAGTTGTTTTTTACACTGATTTATTTTGCTGGATGACGTTGTTAACCCTTTGTGAGTTGGTGGATGGTGGATCTTCCTTTCCGGAACCCAAACTGTTCTTCCAGTAATATATCCTGTTCATCTGCGAAAGCAAGAATTCGCCTTTGTATTGACTTTTCAAACAGCTTGGATAGGGCAGAGAGTAAGCTGATGGGCCGATAGCTCATGGAAAGGAAAGGATCTTTCCCCGGTTTCAAAAATGGGATAACTTTAGCTAACTTTTACTTTGAAGGGAAGTAACCAAGCTCCCAGCACCTGTTGAAAATTTTAGCTAAGAAGACAAATGAGCGAATACTCAAATGTATCAGCTCAATGTTGAATGTGTTGTCGAAACCGGGGGCCTTCATATTTTTGGATTTTTTCACAATAGCCATCAGCTCATTCGCAGTGACTCTACTTTCCTCAGGAACTAAGCTGTCTGATTGGTCAACCTCAGCTACTCTATCTGCAACGGCTCTTTCATGTGGACTAACAATGTTGAGTCATAAATTGTGAGAACACACAAACTGCTGGCCTAGCGCATTTGCCTTCTCTACCAGGGCTTGCAAATTGAAGCAACGAATATGAACGAAAGGGTTTCACCATCTGTGCTATTCACACACATTCGTATGTCAGGTAGAATTCACAGCGCAACCCAAGCCAGGAGAGCTGCTTCGTTCGTCCATTAGTTCATGAATATGCCCGCTTGCTGAGACCTATGCTTCGTGAGGTTAGCATTTGATGAATGGTTCTCATATTGTAGATGCCTATGAGGAAACTAGTTTCATAATTTTTAGTTCCGATGAATATTAATTTAAAGAACATTGCTTTTAGTGTTTCTAGGATATATACACAGTGTAAACTGCCAAGAAACAAATTGATCGTTTTGAAAATGGGCTCAAATGCAAAACTTCTGCTATAAAATGTTTGAAGTATGTTTGAAATGTGATCAAATTTGGTCTTGGAATGCGAACATTATGTTAAAAATGATTTCTGTAAACCTACTTTTTAAAAATAAACCGTAAACATTGCCTATATGACTTTGCTTCGCGTCTTGTAGCACACCGTGAGGCAAGGTCTTCTTTCTCGTACAATACTAACGAGAGCGAACCCTTCATTTCATTACATTGTCATGGATTGCTTAGTTCATGTGTTAACTGAGACTGAGAGCACAGACAGTTTACTTGGCAAGGGGAATTGGTCTGCTCAGTAGCATATACTCTCACGCATCCAGTTTCTCTCTAATATAGGTCTCTCATTCAGCTATGTCAAGCAAAGTGTTCACAGCAGATATTTTTTGTTGCTTCGTTCATTTGAGGATTCACAATACAAGCCCTGTTCTCTACTGGTGTGATTAAAGGTATTCCTTCAGCTGCGTCCTGGGGTGGCAGCAGAGGAGGAATAGGTTTCGGTTTTTTCTTAAGCACCTTCATTAAGGACCAGAAGGGCATTGAATGTGGGAGAATTTCTCGAAGCTTTTGCTGGAAGTTCCTGTTGCGAAGCTGAGATATCCTTTCCTGGATTATCCTAGTTAAGTTGTTATAAGAAGTCTTCCTATCTAGGATGCCAGTTCGTTGATACTGCCTCCGGTAGATATTTCGAAGTCGGATGAGTTTCTTGGTGACACTGTCAATTTGAAGAGAGGAACTCGGCATATGTTGTACTGGAACCGTCCTATCACGAGCGACTGTGATTGAATGCTGGAAGGAAGATAGGGCTGCATCGATTTCCATCGGGGAATCAAGTGGCAAATCGATATTAATAAGTTGGTCGGCGATTTGTTGAAATTGGCCCCAGTCGGTGCGATAATAGTTCCTCCGAGGTCGAATAGGCACTGTTTCTGGTGAAGATCCCAACGTCAATGTTACTGGAAAGTGGTCAGAAGGGAGCTCGTTGAAGACAACCGGAGAGCTGTCTATGGCGATGTTGCTGATGAATATATCCAAAATGGAATGAACTCCCGATCTGGAAAGTCGCGTTGGTTGATCCGGAGCGAGGATGTTGTATTGTCCAGCTTCGTAATCTTCGGCAAGTACGAATCCGTTTCGATTCTGTCTTTTGTTACCCCACAGCTCATGCCGTGCGTTCAGGTCCCCAGCAATGATGAATTTGTTCTGTCGTCGAGTGAGCATAGCCAGATCTCGCTTCAATGATGCACACGTACCATCTCGAAGATTGGTTTGTTTGGGGCAGTACGCTGCAATGATGATGATGGGTCCCATCGTCGTTGTAATCTCAATTCCGATGGCTTCTATAAGTTGCAATTTAAAGGCAGGCAGAAGCCTGTGCTGAATGGATCGTTTAACGGCAATGGCAACTCCCCCTCCTCTGGTAGTTGTCCTGTCGAGCCTGTGAATCCTGTAATTGGAAATAAAAATAGAAATTTCAGGTTTAAGATGAGTTTCAGTTAAAATAGCAATATCGGCATTCTTCTCTTGAAGAAAGTCGGACAATTCAGCAGTTTTGCTCCTGAGTGAGCAAGCATTCCAATTTACTACGACCAATATTGCATATTCGATGATGAGTTTGCCTAAGGCGTTGATTTGATCTAACCGCGTTCTGCAGTTTCGTAGTATTGTTGTCATTGTTTCAAAAATGACGATCAGTTCTTCAGCAGAGAATAAATCACCAGAGTCATCCTTTGCTTGTGGTTGATTATTGCCCCATCCAGGAGGGATTTTTGAGGAAGATTCTTTTTGTGATCCAGCAGCTGAATCTTTTGGATTGCTGCGAGGAAGTGGCGGCAAATTCGGAATATCCCTCCCACCATCAGTGGCTTTAGTCCTGCCTCCGACAGTGCCTGCTTTAGTTCGGCTTCCATCATGTCGGGTAGTCCTCGAAGTACAACCTTCATAGGTTTGTTGGCGGCAATATCGTGTGTGAAGTATTCCGCTTTTGTCTGCTTCAGATAACATTCCACTCCTTTGTAGTGGTTCAAAGCCGGAACAGTTATTTTGTAGCCTTCAGTACATAAACGGATTGTTGACTGTAGTCCTTTGCTGATCAGTGTGTTGAAATCCGAGCGTAGAGTTGGTGGGAAGCCCTTCAGGTAGAAAGGCGGCATTTTTTCCTTCTTCTGCAGTTCCTCTTCGACATCAACTGGCAGATCAGCGTATTGGTTGTTACTCAGCAAACGGTCGTTAACCTGTACATCACTTGGCTTCAGGCGCTTAGCATCTTTTGGATCCTTCTCGGACCTATGGCGCGTTTTACCCATAGCTTGGGTAGGTAGAAAACTGCGAATAAAAGAAAACAAAATCGAAATTAGTCGTAGTAGGTTATTCGTCTTACCACATCGAGTGTTAGATGACGAATGACCACGGTTCCCCTTTTATAACGTTCAGTTGAAGATATGTGCTTGACTACCTCAAAATCGTCGTCCTTGCGCGAAAAACCCAAGCGAAAGTAAAGAGTTTTCCGCGTTATTTTCAAATTTTGAGTTGTTTGTGGTGATCTCACACTGTTCAAAATATTATTCTAAATTCCATTAATATAAGTCGAGATATTCACGATTAAGTTCTACCCATTCTTCTATATAACTAATTTTGAAAAGGCCTCTCATAGTAAAGTAAGTCGTATTCACGACAAAAAAGCTTTTTAAAAGCTCGCGCTGAAGATGTTGTCGAACTAAAATCTTGACTGCAATATGATGGCCATAAACGGCTTCATTCTGAAAGTCAAAATGAAATTCTCAAGCTATTGGCAACCTCAGCATTATCAGAAATCATGAACGAAACACCGAATATTTTTGGATTTCCTTAATTATTTACAAATATACTATTTATCAATATGGATCACTCTTGCTATTCACGAGGGACATCACAGTAAGAATGCTGTTACTAATACACTACAAATCGTTTTATACACATATGACAGTTTTTCCAATCAGTACACTGAAACAAACAACCCCAAATATATAAAACATTTTACCATATGCACCATATAAAAAAATAAGCTATAAAGACGGCTGAAAATACAATCTCATTGATTCGTGAGAGAATACATTGTTATATAAAAAATCTCACAACAGACGCTCGTTTTCCCCTTCCTTGTCAGCATACGACCATAGCTCCCACCTGGATCTTCACTAAGTTTGCTCGCACCCCAGCCGGCACCGCGGGGAGGAAAGGATAGGAGTTGTGTACCGCATAGTGGGGTCTCAAGTTGCACGTTATACAGATTTGCTGACCAACCAACCATGTCATATTAATGCTAATTTCAGAATTTTCGATTTTAAGTATTACAATTTCATAATTCTAAAAATCAATTAACTTGTATTCGGACTTACTATGATGATGATTTCCGATTCCAGTGGTACAAATACACAATATCAGGTCGATTTAATTTCAGCAAAGTATAACACCACTTCATAATTTTTGAATGTAAAGACGGTAAGCCTAATTCTATTTCTACACAGAACTTTGAACGATTTGTTATTTTGATTGTCGTATTGTTCATAGACGATATTTTATTTCTACAGAAAAAAAAACAACACAAAAAATAAAAAAGTGCCCACCTCTTAGTGAACATCATGATCAATTAGTTTTGACATTTTACATTCTGGTGCATGCTAAACGCAAACAATTAAGTAATACGGAATTAGTCACCTTTTCCGTCACGAGATGGTGTAACTGTGCTGTCTTTTTCGATTTATATTGAATTCCCTGAAGTGATCAATATTGATATATAATATATTTGTCAAGGATGGCTTTGTTCGTATCAAAGAACGCTCACTGGTAACTCTTCACATGATTGAATCAGTGCCATCAAAGAGAGACGGATATCATCGCAACAACAAAAACCCGGCATGGCTCATATAACATAGAATCGACATCAGTGCGAGAGCGAATTTCTCTCGATGACATTTCTGAGAATCAAAGGTTAGCACGGTGCTGTGGGGATCCTCTCTAAAGCAACAAACGGTCGCTTATTCTCGTTTCGCGATCCGATTCTATACATGCAGTTGTTAATTGCGATAGAATCATTTTACTATTGCCGCTTATTCTAACTATGTGCATATAACCTTTGTATAAGTTGTGTCTATTAAAATGTCTGTGAATGCTACACACAAGGGTTTTGAAATATTGCAACCTAGTATGAGAATCATCAAGTTGAATCATCGATTCGATTTTCTGCGATAATTGTCCACTTGCGATTCTCTCTTGGGAAACTCCACACAGCAACGATCATTATCAGACTGTAAATTTTCTTAAGGGCGTGAAATACTCAGAATATGAAGTGGAGCGAAAAAATGTAGCATAATCTCTCACGGTTCATGCATTGAGAGACTCGAGTTCTTGTAGCATCTGCTACCGGATTGAAAATGTTGTATACAATATATCAAATTTTCGGCAATCACCAACACTGATATTTGTTATTTATCAAATTATGGAAACAACTTTGAAATTTTATGAGAACGCTTTTGACAAGGAGAGGTTGCTCAGTGGCAGATATATGTTTTTGCAACTACTGAAAAGACCAAATGAACAGGCAACTAGTCTGAGGGGAGTTTTAGATATCTTATAAAAATAAAAATTGATAAGAGGTCTTGTTCCAGACTTCGTGCGAAAGCCACGTGCGTTTCGTTCGTCTACTTGTTATAGTACCAGGCCCATCTTGTTGAAATGAACGAAGTTTTATTGCCGTGAATACGACTTACTTTACTATGGGGTGCCTTTTCAAAATTTACCCTCTGAGAGAGTGATATGTTTTTGATCGTGAATATCTCTTGTTGTATCTAACGAATCAACATAATTTTTGCTACATGCCACCGGAAATATGATCACAATTTTATGATAAAATTTTCAGTTGTGTGACATAATCTCAAATAATTCAAAATTAAACTTTTCTGAAATGTTTGTTATAAACGAGTATCAAAGAGGATAATTCATAAAGCGCGTTTGCCTTTCTCGTATTTTTAAAGCTCATAGCTCAGTGATCTGTAAAAGGATTTATATAACCTAACTACCAATAGAACAAAATATCTGCTGCTGTACAACAAATCGTTCGAGGAAAATGTTCCGAGCAGTGTTTAATATCGTAGTGAGTTCCACAATTTGGTCCTTCTGAAAGGCAGGAATGAATCCCGTACAGCACCCTGATAGTTTCTTTCAATGAAATGCAAATCCGAAATTAAATAATCGACATTAAAATTTTTATAGCCGTTAGGACCGCCCATTAGTGAAAAAGCTACAAACGAAATCACATAAAAAGAGACCTCTTAACAAAAATTGAATCAGTTTGGATTCTATCGCCACTGCGAGCAGATGTGTTTTGTGTCGTCTGCACAGCTAGTTTCGCTTTCGACAAGAGCGATTACGTCACAGCTGCCAGTCATTAGCATTGGTGAAAAACCAACGGTGGAGAGCATAACACAAAATCAGCCGTTCTAATGGCTCTAAAAGTTTTCTAAAGAACTATTAGGATTTGTTGTTCGCAAATCGAAGGTAAATATCCTCAGTTTAGTGCAAATCTAGAACAGTTTGGTTAGATTTGTGCACTTTTTGCT
This sequence comes from Malaya genurostris, assembly GCF_030247185.1. NCBI lineage: Eukaryota > Metazoa > Arthropoda > Insecta > Diptera > Culicidae > Malaya > Malaya genurostris. Next base: position 158,599,425 of record NC_080571.1, read on the forward strand.
GTGTGAAATTCACAGTAATCGAGATCAAGTGAAGCCTTCTTTGTTTTTGGGAAAAATGTGAAAAAGGGAATGCTTGCATAATTCATACAATTGATCAACTAATTGATATTCGGAAGTGTTAAGGAGTGTTTTCGTATTCACGACATCCAGTTATGTCTCTGACATTACCCACCCGCCTTTTTTAATTCTTCACAGATTATAAACGTATTTAAGAACAACAATGTAGCAAAATCGACTCAATAACGTTGCTATTTTACATGTCTATCGCGACATAACCGACAAACTTGATTTAGAATTTTTTTTGTCTATATCTTGACCTTTTACACGCCGTAATAAATCAATCACAAAACTACTTGCATATTTCATTCCATTCATGTACAATAGCAACGCAGTCAACCACTCTTTAAGGGGGCAAACTACTCACTCGGATCAATAATGATCTGGTGGGCCTGAACACGGTACCTTATGTTTGAAGATTTGTTAAATTTTTCATTCTTCCAGTGGTTGAACATTTGTTGATTTTCCCAGTTTTCCGTATCTGCTTCCCTCACTTCTACTCCACGATACTTTTCAATCACTTTTTCTTCAGTTTCTCTTGATGGGTGGCGTTGTAGTATGTTTTAAGAGGCGTTGCACCAGTCGTCAAGTAAAAACATTCACTTTTCTTTGATATTTTAGTATAGCTTAGCAAAGTAAAGATTGTGTTCCGAGATCAGACCTATACAGTTAAGTTTCTGTCATTTTTATTGGGTACATAACACACGGAAATTACGTTTTTTTTTTGTTTTTGCGGAAATGTAGCACAAAACATTCACAAAATTCGGCTTCTATCACGTTCGTTATAACTGGGTTCCATTTTCCGTGATTAGTATGTGGGTTTTCCACTCTCGAATAAACCTTTTACGTTCTTAACAACTTTGTTCAATTTTCAGCTGTTAGTATGCGGTCTTTCACTCGCGAATATATCGTCTTAAAAATTCACGGCAAACCAAGCACTCTAAGCTAAGCTTAACATTTTTTTTCTAAGTCCATTGCGCGGACTTGAACTTCTAAGTCCAGACTCGCTTTGAACGTTCGCCATTTAAACGTCAAACAACAACAGGTTGAATAACATCTCCGTTTTATTTCATAAATCTGACTTATATATAGAGCTAATTCTAAGTATCCCTGGCTAACCTTATTCTTAAGTTCTCGCAGTATTTTAGGGGTGTATTGTAGTACGGAGCTTTCGAGGTATATGTAGTTAGTTTGAGCCGGCGTTGCTCTGTACGCGAAACTTTCGTGATGGAAGAAGGGTATGTGATAGTAGTGGTGGTGTAGTATTCTTTCAGTGCATAATTAACATCCATTCTACCCTCGGAGAGTGAAGAGCCACAGTGAGAGATTGACTCAGTCGTGAATTGAATAGAATGTAGAACGTATCTCTAAATGGATCTCTAAATAAATGTATTTCAGTAGAATAGTAATAACGTCTTGTTAATTACGTATTGCGTGACCAGTAAGAAACATTACACTGGCGACGAATCTGGAAGTAGCACAGGCAGCGGATAATAATAAAATTATGGTTAAACCAACCTTCGGATAATCCAAAATGGCGGCTTCCATAGTTAATTTTCGATGTTTCGACACAGAGGTAGAAGAGTGGGAGGTTTTTGTAGAGCAGTTTAACGTGGCAAATAAAATCGAAGAAAATATGAAAAAAGCTGTGCTAATTAATCATTCATGCTCGAAAACATACAAGTTGCTAAGAGATTTATGTACGCCGGATCAAGCATAAGACAGATCCTACGCAGAGTTGTGTAAACTGTTATCTACACATTTTACTCCGCCTGTTTTTGTTCACAAGGAAAGGCGTTGTTTTTTCGGGCAAAGTGTCATGAGAGTGGTCATGAAGCTGTAAACGAATGGATAGTTTTAAAAACGTAGAACCAACTGTAAGTTCGGCGATACACTCCAGTACAATTTGGTAAATAAGTTCGTCGACGGCCTAGAAGGTAAACCGTTCGAGCGGATATGCGAGGAAAGCGACGGTCTCACACTCGAAAAGGCACAACAATTAGCTCTGAAATATGAGGTCTACACTACGGAAGCGTCCTTGCATTTCGTTAAGTGCTACGGACGAAGAACACTTGGATCGTTTAAGAGAAGCGTTTAGCATAGTAACCAAAGCCGGCTTAAGGCTCAACTTGGATAAATGCCAATTCTTAAAAGACAAAATCATGTTTATAGGACACGAGACGAGAGAATCAAAGCAATACGAGACGCACCACAACCGAAAAACCTAACGGAAGTAAGGGCTTTTGCAGGACTGGTAAACTACTATGCTAAATTTATTAGGAATTTATCAGATATCATGAGCCCATTATATGAACTCTTGCGAAAAGGAGCCAGTTTCGAGTGGACAGAAGTTTGCACAGGCGCGTTCAAAAAGATTAAAGACGAAATCTTTAAGAATATAATATTGGCACAACTATGAAATCAGCCACGTTAGGTCACAGCTGAACATAGCAGATTTTAGTTCACGATTTCCAATCGAACTCTGGAAGATATGAAAGGAAGAAGATTCGTACCTCAATTTTATAATTAAGGTAGCGCTTCGCCGTGGTCACGGGAGTTCGCTGTCTATCCCGGGGTTTCACGCACTTTGCCCAAAATTGTGAGAAAACGGTAAAGAAAACGGAAATTCCAAGAACATACGATTCTAGATAATTAATTTTTCTATCGATTCGTATATAAACTGTGCCTGATAAACGTTTTTATCGAAAGATTTCGTGCGAGTTTTAAAAATAAATGAGTTTTTCCTTACTCTTTCGCACGCACACAATGTCAACGCATGCAAAATCGCACGAAATCTCGCGAAAGAAAAGCTTTCTAACTAATATTTTTCGCCAAATGCATAGTAAAATCATTTACCTACAATCGTATGTTTTTGATTTTTCGTGAATCGGGTTAGTATTGGAGAAATTTGCAATTTAGAGTGAAATTTTGGCGACAAAGCAAGAGGAAGCAGTGAGTTGTCTCGCTTCGACTTGACCACGGCGAAGCGCTACCTTAAGGCGAGAATAAAGTGATTAACGAGAAGAGTGTGGCCGAATTAACAAGTGCGACGTCTCGAGCGGCGAGAGGGATATTTCTTTCAATGCATCTATAGACCGCACTTTGTTATTATTTTTTTCTTTTATTCTTCTAACAGCTTTTTACACTTCAATGCACTAACTACCCTACAGCACATAATTTTGTGCCTGACCTAACTTCTGTACTAGATTTTGCCTTTTTCCTTAATTACTGCTTTTGGCACGAGTAATGGTATCCAAGTTTGATTACGGTGTAACCCGGTCGCCCAAGGAGCATTACTCTTAACAGTAGAATTAAGAAGCCCCGCTTAAATCAAAAACCGTCCTTTTTATACTCAAAATATAAGTACCTAACCAAAAGCTATATTTATATATATATATATATATATATATATATATATATATATATATATATATATATATATATATATATATATATATATATATATATATATATATATATATATATATATATATATATATATATATATACATATATATATATATATATATATATATATATATATATATATATATATATATATATATATATATATATATATATATATATATATATATATATATATTAGAGATGGTCGGGTATAGAAATTCTTATACCCGAACCCGACCCGTACCCGAGTGATCAGCAAAAAAAATTACCCGTACCCGACCCGTACCCGATTAAAAATTTAAAAAATTACCCGTACCCGACCCGTACCCGATCAATAATAAAAAAAATTACCCGTACCCGACCCGTACCCGATAATAAATAAAAAACATTACCCGTATCCGACCCGTACCCGTTTAAAAATTACCTGTACCCGTACCCGACCCGAATGAGTAGTAAAAAGTTTACCAAAATTCAGGATGGAAAAAATAGTGTTTTAGATAGCGAGCTAGATAGAGCGTATCAGGCTCTAGTTTGAAAGTAAAATACAATAAAATGCTTGTTTACATTTAAATATATAAATACACTGTGAAGCATGAATAGATTTCCAATGTCTTTGGTACTTTATACTCATTTACAAATGTCAACAAAAGGGAGTAATATCTACTCAAATTTTTCGAGAAGCATATTTATTCAAAATGCCGTAATACCCGCTGTATTCTATTTTGGGTAGGTATGGTTTTTACGAAACAGTGTGACTTTTGATCCAATTCTTTAGAACCACAAGTAAGCTTGCTCATTATCTTTACACACAAATAAAAATTCACATTAGAATCACTTGAAAAATCACGAAAATCCCCTAAAATTAATAGAGTATCATCGGTTCGTTTACGTGAATTGACCAGTTTGAAGATTTGTGAGAAATTTTTTTTGGTTACATTTTTTTACTGCAAAGCAAAATGAATTATCATTTTGATTTAAATTAATCTGTCAAATATGCCCGTTTTGTAAGCCTCACAAACCCTCACCAACGATGTTAACTGGAGCTGGTGGTTTTTACAGCCATTGAACTTCTGTTCCACCTCCCTTAGAACCCTCAACGAGTGAACACGGTGAAAATTTGAGCATTTCGCGTGAAAAGATTTTCACCCGTACTTTTGCGACTGTCACGCATCGAGATTTTCAGTGAAAAGAAACGTAAATTAACTCGACGTCAACATTTCAAAAGGGCCTAAAAACAATTGACAGATTTTCTTTGTTTACTTTCTCTTTCGACTATATCTACGTTATTATACAAACGTTCGTTACATATTTGGTAATGTTGGAAACATGGAGATATTATCTTTCATTCTACACGAATACTTTGTAGGTTCACGTGAAAATTAAGGAGATATTCACAAAAGAGAAAGTAAACAAAGATAAACTCTCATTGGTTTATGTGCCCTTATGAAATGTTGACATCGAACTGGCAATATAGCTCAACTTGCTGTGCCATCAATCGGTGTCATTTCAAGTGAGGTGACACCACCCAGAAGTGAAGAATAAGAAGAACTTCTATGCAGATTTTCTGAAACAAATGTTCATGTTTCTATGGTTAGAATCCTAATGATTTATATGTAAATTTTGAAAATCTCCAACCATATTTAAAATAACAGTTTTCTGGTATCTGAATGTGATATGTGATACTACACTACATTTTATATATTAATCAAATAATTTTTACTGGATTGTGCATTAAACAGCTTTAAAATGGCAGTCCATTAAAACCTACGTGGAAAGTAGGGTCTGACCGCAACATCTTAGAGCTAAGGCAGTGTATCTTATTAAATATGTTATAAAAAAGTAGAGTGGAAAATATTCACATAACTTTTCACGTAACTTTGATTGATCGTTTTTTTTTAAATGAAGAAAAGAAATGTTTTTTTTTTCTGGAAAAAGATGCCAGTTTTCAGGTCTGGTTCTAGTCGCGAATGTCAAAACCCCTTGAATATAATTGTTTATTTTTCGGAACAACTGTTTTGCAATAAAAAATTCTAGTCAACGTGTAAACATATTTATGTGAAGTACAAATGGTCGGGTAATCGATCAGAAAAAAAAATTTACCCGTACCCGACCCGTACCCGAGTGAGTAGTAAATTTTTTTACCCGACCCGACCCGTACCCGAGTGAGCAGTAAATTTTTTTTACCCGTACCCGACCCGTACCCGATTGAAAATAAAAATTTTTACCCGTACCCGACCAAAAACCCGTCGGGTACGGGTACGGGTCGGGTTTCGGGTAAAATACCCGATACCCGACCATCTCTAATATATATATATATATATATATATATATATATATATATATATATATATATATATATATATATATATATATATATATATATATATATATTCCAGCTTTACATATATCTGGTTGACTAACTACCACCTATAACTACTACCTATGGGTATACGTGAATTCAATGCGATCGCGTCGCTTGTGTACATAATCAATTAACTCGCTTGGTGGTACAGTTTTTTTTCTGGCTGATGCAATATGTTAAAATAGCCAGCCGTGAGCATTGCAATAACTTTACTGATCTACTATCTGTACTAGCTAAGATATATCAGGAATCAGAACAAATTGGCTCAAATGGCACGTTCCCCTTGATATTTGGAGATTTGTGCTAAGATATAGATTTCGGCCTGATCTATGATAAAATTAGGGCTGTTGCATGCCCCCTTACTTACTGAGCTTGATGATAACATCAAGTTGATCGCGCGGGTAATAACTTAACAGGTTATGTTATCGGAATGTAAAACTTTTAGCCCTAAGATTGCCGTTAAAAAAGATTAATAATTTTTGGTTCCTTTTTTTCTGTTTACATATTCATTTGTTACATATTACTTTGTTTCATTTAAATATTTTATGAAGTTAGCTTCCCTAACCTTACAATGCCGTAGCGTGTGCTTCCATTCCTGTCCCAGTGCCACCTTGTAGTCGCTTTTGTCTGTACCTCCTCTGTGGGGTGGGGTGATCGAACGATTGCTAGTCTCGGACTCTGGGTGCCGTGTCGTTTCCTCCTTAGTAGCTCCTTCTTCTCGTCTGCGTTTTCATAATCAAACATCTCAGTTAGTCCCCTCCGGTTTGTTGGCCATAGTTTAAGAATTAATCGCTGTTTCGTTTGCGTTTTAGGTGTCATCGAAACTACTGCATTATTCTGCCCGATGAGTTGAGGCTTCTAGCGTATCTCCAAAAACGTTTCGTCTGGTTTCGTGGTCGCTTTCCCAATGATCATTGAATTTTTCCTATGCTTGTTTATGGCACTCAGTTGAGCTTTGACGATGCCCACTGAGTGAAACACGGGGTAGTACCTTGTATTGTTGTGGCACCCCCGCGCAGATCATTCTCGACGATGTCGACTGCGTTTACTTCCTTCTTGTCTTATTGCGTGTGAAACACGGGATAGCACTTTGGACTTTTGTGGTGCGCCCGCGCATCGTCTTTAACTGCGTTGACTGCGTTTACTTCCTTCTTGTCTTATTGCGTGTGGAGCACGGGATAGCACTTTGGACTTTTGTGGTGCACCCGCGCATCGTCTTTAACTGTGTCGACTGCGTTTTACTTCAATTCGTTGCTATGGTCCCCAATACCGAGTCTGCGCCTTCTTTCGGTTTACAGGCTCTTGTGTTCATATTTCCGACATCTTGATGGGTCCACGGTTCCCTTTGTCTTCGACTTGCCACCGCATTCGACCACACCCTCTTGTTCTCTTAGGTAGCTTCCTTCCTTCTTGCACGACCGCGATGAATACGTTGGACGCACACGTTGGCCAGGGCTCCGATTTCTTCTAGAACTAATCTCTTAATAAATTTGCATGCGCATTACTATAAATTGTATCTAAAACTCAATTGTTACTCTTTCTACAATGTATTGTTTCCACTGAGTTTTTATACAAATCAAATTTCGTAAACAATTGCAGGCTCGTGTTTTTTCTCTGATTATATTGCTCGTTTTTCTTATCTTTCCGTATTGTATAGTTATTTTTGTAACTCATAAAGATATCTATCTAATCTATCTTTGGCAATCAACATACTATTAGCTTTCCTTTAACTTTAATGCAATTAAGTGTATCTGTCGATATATTTATTCGTCTATAATTTATCTCGACTGAATTTCCATTGAGGTACCCGTCCTTTCGTTGAAGTACCCATCTGCCGACAATACGTCTGTCTTACATGCCGAATATTTTAGCTTATCCTATCATGAATGCTGCTTACATATTACTCATCTCTATCCATCGACTTGTTTTACTTTTATTTGCCTCTGGTAATTGCTTTCTTCCTTCTTTCTGTTTGGTTACTTTTCATCCAGGTCGAATGGTCAGTTCAATGCCGCAACTATTTCCCCTTACTTACTGAGATGTGTTTTCGGCGGTCTATATTGTTCTAAAAACATACTTAGATTTGTCTTTTAGATTAATTTGAACAAAAATTGTGAATAAATCAGATATATATGTTAGTATACATTGTAAAGTGGTTTGAATTGTATTTCTCTTCATCCTTTCAACACGTTTTTTTTTTTCAGTAGCATTAATTATTTTCCTATTTATTTCATTTATGTATTATTCCTTTATACGATCCTGCGTGATTCGTTGAGTGTTGTATTTATTTTTTCATAAATAATTTGAGGTTTCAAGTAAAATCCGATTTTCAGGTTCATATTCTTGTTTCATTACGATTGTCGCGAAGTCTTGTTTGAGTGTTGAGAATTATCACAAAATTTGATTTCATCTCTATCCAGATGCTTTGTTTAATAATACAAATTGCCATTCCGTTCAAAATAGTGCGCACTTTCTTTTCATTCTGGGGTCCGGCTCCCCTTGTCCACACACACTAGTTTCCACACTCATACTGAAGAAATTACTAAAATACCTTTATGGCATAGGAATTATATGCTGGCCAGCGTCGTTTTGGTATTCGTTAATATGTCCACTAGTTTCTTATATTTTTCTCATTTTGTTGTCCTCTAACGTTGTGTCGTATTCTAATTCCATCACGTCATTGTTGAATTATATTCTTCATTATATTAGTTTAATGTCTAACTACGAATCAATATATTTGTGCTGACTTAATGTTTATCATGTCATTTTATTTTGAATTCATAAACTATGAAAAAAAAACCGTTCGAGTATCCCCTTTTAGTTATATCCCATCATCCTTTTACTACTACTTGATATTGTTTCCCTTGCATTAAGTTTGCTTTCCATTGTAAGCAAAACAATTTCTCATAATTCTCTCTTTTGTGATTTTTTTATTTTCTTATTGTTATCCTGACTGATTTTCATGCATGGAATTTTTTTTCACATAACTTTTTTCGTAATCCATAGATCCATCCAAGTTGATTTTTCTTTGATACTTTTAACCCTGAATCATTATTTAATGTTTTGTTCGTCTTGATATCTAGTCGTACACCTTTAAATAACTTTTGTCCGTTTTACATTAATTTATCTACACTTTTATGTTGCATATTCAAACAATATCGCTTTGTCGAATATATTTTTCGCTATTGATTTTCATAATTTGTTAACTTGAATTTCATCTTGATTTTGTGTTCCAAAATCTCATACTTGGTTTAAAAGTCTTTCTTTTGTTACACTTTTTCATGACTAATAAACTTCAATTCGATCTTTATACTATTATTTCGTGCTTCCATTTTGTATATTGTCTTACAATATGCTAATTTTTTATTGTTTATTTGTTTTTTTTTGTATGCAGTAATCACTATTCTTATACAGTTATACTGGATTAAAGGTTATCTTCTCAGTTAAAATTATATATATATATATATATATATATATATATATATATATATATATATATATATATATATATATATATATATATATATATGTATATATATATATATATATATATATATATATATATATATACATATATATATATATATATATATATATATATATATATATATATATATATATATATATATATATATATATATATATATATATATATATATATATATATATATATATATATATATATATATATATATAATCTTTCGAGTGATTACGAGTTTTGTTTTTTTTTTCATCGATCATTCGGTATATCTTTTCAATCGATTATTGTGGATCTTCTCAAGCCTGTTTCCATTTTTAATTGTAGTTGTTTGTTCACTAGGTAGAGCGACTACTTCATATGGTCCTCTCCAAAGTGATTGTAATTTTTGGCCTGCGCCTGTGGGATTGGCTTTGACTAACACTAAGTCCCCCCACATTGGTTGCCATTCGTTCGAGTTTTTATCATACAGCTCCTTACGTTTTTCTTTTGACTTAACTAAATTTTCTCGTGCTTGATGATGCAATCGCTATAATGATGATCGCATTTCATTCACATAATCTTCATAGTACATTCCATCATTGTTATATTTGTACATTGAATTAGGAATATTTGCTCGTTTCCCATGTAGTAACTCAAACGGAGTGTAACCCGTTGATGCGTTAATCGTAGTATTATATTCAAATGTAAAAAATGGTAAAAGTTAGTCCCATATTCTAGGATCGTTACCCACATATTGTCTAAGATATGTTTTTAATTCTCTATTTGATATTTCGACGAGGTTTGCCTGCGGATGATATGTACTAGTAGTAATTTTCTTAATTTTTAAAATTTTACAGATATTTTTCATTAATGAACTAACAAAATTGGACCCATTATCTGTTACTAATTCAGCGGGTGTCCCAAATCTACATATATAGTTATTTACAAATGTTTGAGCAACCGTGGAACTCTCTTGATTTTCCATCGGTGCTACAACTAAATACCTAGTCAGATCGTCTTGCATAACAAGGCCATATTTGTTACCCCAGTCAGACTCTGGGAGTACTGCTATATCCATGTACAGCTTTTCGAATGGTTCCAATAATGTCGTAGTAATTTTCATTGGAATTTTATCCGAACGGCCAATTTTATTCTTCTGACAAGAATCACATTGTCTTACATAATTTTCGATATCTTTGCGCATATTAGTCCATTGGAATAGTGGACTCATACGCTCTGCTATTCGTTTACTTCCAACATGTCCACCTAGAGGAGCATCGTGGAAATCTTTCAATAAAGTTTCGCGATCTTTTTCTGGTACCCACATTCTGTCTTTTTCTGGTGCGTATAGGGTGAAAATTTTATCAAATTTTTCTGCGATGAACATCAGTACATTTGATTCGGGAATTTTCTGCATATTTCGGTAGGAAATTATCTGAATGTGTTTCGCACCTCTCATGTCTTCGGGACAATTACTGAAACCATCTACTAACCCATCTAATAGAATTTTTGTGTCAGTTAGTGATTTACTTGAGCCATTTAAAACTAATCCCCATATTTTATGTTCAGGAATTGCGAATATTCTTCAATTCAAATAGTCTTTTAAGCCGTGTGGTAAATCCCGAAGACATGAGAGGTGCGAAACACATTCAGATAATGGAAATTATCTGAATGTGTTTCGCACCTCTCATGTCTTCGGGACAATTACTGAAACCATCTACTAACCCATCTAATAGAATTTTTGTGTCAGTTAGTGATTTACTTGAGCCATTTAAAACTAATCCCCATATTTTATGTTCAGGAATTGCGAATATTCTTCAATTCAAATAGTCTTTTAAGCCGTGTGGTAAATCTACCAGTTCGGCTAGTTCTTTGTATGCTGATCTACTGTTTATTATTACAAAAGTACCATCAAAATCGCTTTCTTTTGTTTCATGTTTCGAAAATTTTAGCAAATCAAATTTGATATCATTGCTATTTATGCATATTTCATATTCGTCTAAATAAGAAGATGTTCCCAAGTCTTCTTTTTCGTCCCATCCAAAATCGCTGTTTTCTAATCCGTCCATGTGCGGATTCCATTCTGTATTTTGTTTGTTTTTAAATAAAGTAAACCTGCCTGATTCGTCTTCAAGTTGTTTTGAGGGAATTGTTTTATTTTCCGTGTCTTTCCGCTTCGCAAGTTCATTGTTTTCCGCTTGCTGCTGTTGACGTTTCTGTTGTCTAGTAACTACTGATATAGGGTGTAAGGACTCGGCCTGCTCGGGTAATCTTGACAAAAAGTCTGCCACAACATTGTCTTTACCTTGTTTGTAGCGAATATCTATTTCGAGTCCCTGTAATTTTAGACGTAGTCGTGTAAGGGTTGACGAAGTTTCTTTTAAGTGCCATATTGAAATGAGAGGTCTATGATCAGTATAGACAATGAATTTTTGATTGTAAATATAATGTCTGAAGTGGTTTACTGCCCATACAATCGCCAATAGTTCCTTTTTGATTGTGTGGTACCTTCTTTCGGCACCTACTAGGCCCCTGCTTGCGTATGCTATTGGTCTCTTAATTGATTTTTCATTAGAAAGTACTGCTCAAAGGGCGTACTCACTAGCGTCTGTTGTGATTACGAACATGTCTTTGTAATTTGGTCTTACCAACAGTGTATTTGAAGTTAAAAAGTTTCTTAGTTCCTCAAAGGCTTTTTGACACTCGTTTGTCCAAACAAACTTCACATTCTTTCGCAAGAGATCGTTCAGTGGTTTACGTTTCTCTGCTATATGTGGTATAAATTTTCCATAAAAATTTACTGTCCCTAAAAATGAGCGGACTCCTTTAACCGACCTGGGCGCTATCATTTCTTTAATTGCCTTAATGTTTTCTTCAGTAGGCCGGATGCCTTCCTTGTCGATTGCATGACCTAAGTATTTTTTTCCGTTTTTAAAATTTGACATTTTCCTGGCTCGACTTTTAAATTATGTCGGCGCAATGCCCTTAAAACTTTGCACAAGTTATCATTATGTTCTTCAATAGTTGAACCAAAAACAATTATGTCGTCCAGGTAGACTATAGCTTTCACATCTTTTATTTCATACAACACCGTATTCATTAATCGCTGAAAAGTGGATGGACTATTTCGTAAACCCATAGGCATTCTTGTGAACTCAAAGAGGCCTTTTGGAGTTGAAAACGCTGTCTTGGCAGCATCTTTTGGGTTAATGGGTACTTGATAAAATGTCGATTTTAAATCCAAAGTGGAAAAATATTTACTGTTTTCGAGATTGTCTAAAATCTCGTCGATTAGTGGAATTGGGTATACAAATGGTTTTGTTACTAAATTTAGAGCCCTAAAGTCAACCACAATTCTGTATTTTTTGTTTCCAAATTCATCGTCCTTCTTAGGAACACATAAGACTGGTGCATTCCACGGACTCTTACTAGGCCTTATGATACCTAGCCTCCTTATTTCTTCAATTTCTTCATTAATATGTTTTTTAGTGGCTCTGGAAATCTGTATTGCTGTTTATTGATAGGCACGTTTGAAGTAGTTTCAATTTCATGTACCGCTGCATCGGTGATAGTTAATTTATCCCCCTTCAAATAGAAGACATCGCTATACGTTGCCATAATTCTCTCTATGCCTACAAAGTTTTCTCTTTTCAAGTGATCTGTATTCAATGTTTCCAGTACTTCATCCGTCCGGTCCTGACCAGTTGTTTGACCGTATCTTTCATTTTCCGTTAAACTCAGGTCTTGGTTTGATTCTAAATCAAGTAAATATATATCTTCCTCGTTGCAATATCTATTTAACAAATCTTGTTCTTTTTCATTAGCAATGTTAGTTCCACAAAAGGGAAGCATACTATCTGAACGATCGTCGTTGTTGTATATTTCATTGTTGTTATGAGGCACAACATTAATGTTTTCATTTTTATTCACTTTTTGGTTTGTTTCATGTTTATCATGCTTTGATATACCGCGCTCGAAGGCTTCAGCATTTACGATGATTAATTCTTTTTTGTCATTCTCCACATTATTTTTAATATTTTTCTTGTTTGTGTTCTCTCTTCTTGTTGATTTATTTATGTAACAATTGTTGTCGCTTTTTGACAACATCTTTGGCTTTTGTTTACTATCACAAACTATTTTGTTTCTTTCATTTCGGTTTGATATTTCAATGTTGACCTTATCGTTATTTGCAGCACGCGTTCCATAATTCTCAGCTCTGTTAAAATTTTCTTTTTCCGATATTGGAATATATTCTGTTTTAATGTACTCGTTTGGTACCCTTAGGCATATGTACTCGAAATTATGAGTGACATAAATTGTATATATCTTTAAAAACTCTGCTCCAATGATTCCATGAACACAAATCTTTTACTATGTAAAACCTAACTCTGTATTGAGTTTTCCCAATAATCAAAGTGATTTTCACTGACCCAATAGTCTGTGATTGAGTTCCATCAAAGCCTGCAATGTATAAATTATCTTTATAGTTTATTTCCTCTGAACCTATTTTCGCAACAGTATCCCATCTCATCACGTTATAAAAGGCTCTAGTATCGAGCATATATTTAATTTTTTCATTCGGTCTATTTACTGAAGCAATTCTCACTAACAATTGATTGTTTTTAGTACAATTTATTTTCAACAATTCATGTGGTTGCATACTTTCTTGCAATTGCCCCGTGTAATTTTTTGTCGTTTCTGTATACTGCCTACCCTGTGAACTAAGCTTGGTTTGGTCATCCGCTTGGTATATTTCCTGTACCTTGCTTGCCTCGTATTTCGAGACACTGTTCTCCTGTTTCTGATGAGTTTCATACGATTCCGTTTTTGATTCGAATGTGAGAGGTATTTTCCGTAAGCATATCCACCCTCCATCATTGCGCATACTAAGAACATACTTATTCATAAATCTCATTCCCAAAATACCACCTGGAGTCAAATTTTCCACTACGTCGAACTTCGTTTGAAAAATTCTTCCTGCGATGATAAAATTTAGTTCTACGGTACCTAATGTTTTTCTAACAGTACCTGTTACCCCAGAGTATTCTATGACTTCGTTTCCATTAATTGTATATGCTCCCATGTACTCTGCGTTTCGCCTACTTATCATGTTGCCACTTGCTCCTGTGTCTACTAGGAAACTCATTTCGTTATTAGGTCTGGTTGCCGATCTCAACAACATCATAAATTCGTAGTCTTTTGTGTTATGTAGTTTAACCCATATCCCTTCTGGTCGTTTTTCCTTGAAATTATTTGCGTTCGAATATCTAAATGCTCCATATCTCCTTCGATCAGGCACATTTCTGGTTCTGATATTATGATCATATCTTCGCAATATGTTTCTATTACTGTATGTCATGCAGTTTACCCACAGTTGCCTTGCATTATATTTTAAGTGTTTACTATCAAAATTGCTATCTTCGATCAAGCACCTGTCGTTACGATAAAATTCGTTGTGTAAATTCCGGTTGTATTTATGGGAATTTTCAATTTGTCCCTCTGGGTAACATTTATATTTGTTGCTTGGACAGAGTTTTGGTTTATCAATTGCATGGTAGGACAGCAGCCGATTTTCAATATTTGTTAATATATAGCTGATTTTCGCCTCCTCTTTTAGGAATCTTATTAATTCTTGAAACTTAAGGTGCCTGTGATTTTTTGCTATTTGCTTTAAATTTTTATTCGATAATCCTGCTATAAAACGAATCGTTAATGCTCTTTCTGCGAAGGATTTTTGTACTTCCTTTGTGCCTTGATTCTCTTGCTGAGCGTCAATAAATTCCATTATTTGTAGCGCTCTTTCAGCGTACTCTTCGAAAGATTTTCCATATTTTTGTTCGAGAGTTGCGATCCTGATAAGAATCTCTTCTACTGTAACTTTTATTGCAAATTGATCTCTCAAATTTTGGAACACATCATTCATTGTGTTGGCTCTTATTCTATTAATAAATGTTGCGGCATTTCCTTTTAATTTATTAGTATCACATTTGCTAAAGGTTTTTCATTCGCACCTTGCGGGATTTGCTCCGCAAAATAACTTATTTGACATAAAAATGGTTCCAGT
Organism: Malaya genurostris; assembly: GCF_030247185.1. Taxonomy (NCBI): domain Eukaryota; kingdom Metazoa; phylum Arthropoda; class Insecta; order Diptera; family Culicidae; genus Malaya; species Malaya genurostris. The sequence continues at coordinate 158,614,776 of NC_080571.1, forward strand.
TCATTAACTGAACCATGAAATTCTGGTATACATTGTATTGCATCCAACATCGGAAATCGATAGACACCGCCTTCAATATTATTTTCGTTCGCCATTGTCAATGTGACTTTAATTCGCTATGCCGCTTTATCTTTTTAACTAGTAGCTGTTCATTTCATTTTTATACTCTTGTATTTTTGTAAAACCTCTGTTGTATGTTTTTACTAGCATCATTTTTAACATATGCAGGAATTTTTCAAACACGCTGTGCGTTTCTAATAGTTTTGTTTTCACTACCCCCCACCAGTATGAGATTAATTTCCGTCGACTACCTATTTAACTATTCAACAGTGAAAAACAGTGAAAAACTCTTGACCGACAAACAAAAAGAACAATCATCGTAAACAAATTTGACCTAGTTTTAAATTACTGGTAATTGTATAACACATTGTAATATAAGAAGCCCTGTACGAGCAACTTTCGCCCGGATTTGCATTTTTGCTCTGTACCTTTATTATTACCACACTCATTATAACACGGAAGTTTTAAAATTTGAATCAAATGAACTGATAACATCAGTTCCATCATATTATGTGTTGAAGATTATGGGACACGCAAAACCACTGTTAGAAATCTTTTTTAAACGAAATAATCCCCGTGTGATACATCATACACACAAATGCTAGCATCGTGAGCAACCCTAATCAGCATAAAATACCAAACTAACATGTAAATGTAATTTATTATTTCGCTACAACTCATGCAACCTATTTTAGTTTAATTTTTTTGATTGGAATCTCGAAATACTTGTCAGTCAATAGTAAATTTGATATATTCCAAACATCTACAAATCATCGTAGGCCGCAATATCTTGACCATGGCCAACACAGTTTCAAATTTCCTAGTATTACATACCATATGAGAATTTAACCTGCGCTAGTAATGTTTCAATCGTTCGCGAAGTCGATCGCGCAAAGTTACTACCCTTTATTATTATTATTATTATTTACACTGTATGTATCATCATACCGCTGCTATGCGCATGGCTTAAAATGCATTGTTTGCGCTTTTTGTCACTATTCCGGATATGTGCATAGGTTAATACTTTGAATCGTGGATGACATGTCGTCATCGTGAATGGGTTTCAATATATTTGATTAGTACGAGAAAATGTTCTACCGCTTCATTTGAGATTTATTTGTATACAAACACAGTAATAAACCCAGTCAGGTACACTATGAAGAAACCGGTTACGTTTAACCAATTAATTTAACCTTTTATGGCTAGAAAAAGACTTTTCTTATACGCACATGTACTAAGGATATTTATACATTTATTTAAAGTTTTGAATTAAAGAATATTAAAACAAGCTAAACAGGGGCGATTTGAGCCTATTAAAAAAATGGGGTATTGATATCGGTAATTCACTTGCCATCCTGTAAGCATAAACGCCGGTCGGACACACGACGCTCGTTATTTGTTTTTATTTTATTTCATTCGCGCGCCCATCAAGTTCAATAGCTACTCAATGATATTATTGTCGATATGTGTACGCGATTGTATCTGCTGCGTTTGCTTGTTTTGTCAATCTATATATTATGTGCTTTCATTAGCACAGAAATGCCAGCGCGGACGTTGATTATTAGTACGATCAGAACTTCGTATGCACTCAGTCAATTATGTACCTGACCGCTTTTATTCTAACCGTCTGCTCGCCGGGTGCGCAGTTTATTAATAAATCCTAACTTCCCTTTTTTCCACTCTCGCGCCCGCAAACCTGACCGAATTAAGAAAAAGAAACTCAAATTTTCAGCATGACCGCGGATATCACTTGTACCTTCCTTGTCGTGCGTTTATTTGCCACTCTATATATGAAAAATTTAAATGTAAACTCACCTGGTTATAATTTTCATCATTTTAAATTCACTCGCGGTAAAACACAAAGACACTATACCTCCTCTCGAATAGCGTTCCGTATTTTTTTTCAAATGTTCTTTTTCCGCTGTCACCACAATGCGACGTCTCGAGCGGCGAGAGGGGTATTTCTTTCAATGAATCTATAGACCGCACTTTATTATTATTATTTCTTTTATTCTTCTAACAGTTTTTTACACTTCAATGCACTAACTACCCTACAGCACATAATTTTGTGCCTGACCTAACTTCTGTACTAGATTTTGCCTTTTTCCTTAATTACTGCTTTTGGCACGAGTAATGATGTCCAAGTTTGATTACGGTGTTACCCGGTCGCCCAAGGAGCATTACTCTTAACAGTAGAATTAAAAAGCCCCGCTAAAATCAAAAAACCGTCCTTTTTATACTCAAAATATAAGTACCTAACCAAAAGCTATATTTATATATATATATATATATATATATATATATATATATATATATATATATATATATATATATATATATATATATATATATATATATATATATATATATATATATATATATATATATATATATATATATATATATATATATATATATATATATATATATATATATATATTCCAGCTTTACATATATCTGGTTGACTAACTACCACCTATGGGTATACGTGGATTATCTTTAGAAAATGACATAATCATGCGCCGACATAAGGTAGTAGTACCAATGTTACACCGACGTGAAGTGTTGAAGTAAATTCACCACTTGGGAATCGCCAAGAGTAAAAATGTAGCTAGATCATATGTTTGGTGGCCAGGTATAGACGCAGACAGAAAAGTTTATACAAAACTTTTCTGCATGTCTACTGCAAAGTCCGTCACAATCAAAAGCACAGTTGTTGTCATGGGAAGCGGCTTAAAGAGTTTGGAGCCGAGTTCATGTAGATTTTACCGGCCCGGTAAAAGGATGGATCTTCCTAATAATAATCGATGCGCTATCAAAACGGGTCGCGATTTTCAAACGAAACACTGTATGGCACAGTTTGTGATCGAAAAGATAAAGGAGTGTATTGCACGGTTTGGAATAGTTGACGAACTGGTAAGCGACAACGGTAGCCAGTCTGTGGCTTCAGACGTAAAAAGATTCCATTCCACCCTCGGAGAGTGGAGAGCCACAGTGAGAGATAGACTAAGTCATGAATTGAATAGAATGTAGAACGGATCTCTAAGGCTGTGAACCATTTCGCGGTTAACTAACTTTTTCTTGAAATCTGGCAGTTGAGTGGTTGTTTTGTGTCGAGTAGGTAAATTTAACTAAAACTGCGTCCCATTTTAAAATTTGACGGACGGAAAGTTATTTGGGGTTATTTTCCACTGGAAATAACTTCAAGTAAAGAATTAATATTAGAATTTTCATTGCAAGATTTTTTTCAGTGTCGGGAAATAACCATCGATCTAATTATTAACTAATCAAATTAACCGCTCAAATGTCATATTTTAACCAAAACAGACCGAGAGAGTCAAGAGCGTTGCATTTCTACGAGGAGTGTGAGCAGGAATGTAAGAGGCGATTGAGAGTGTGAGTTAATAGTTAGATATCGTGGGATTTTCACTAAGGGTGTGTTGAAACATTTTACTGCTATTTTGGGTGTAGTTTGAAGAAATCGTAAATTAGACAAGTTATGAAATTTGCTAACGAACTGAATTGTTTTGCCTACGAATTGAAAAGTGTTTTGTTTACAAAGTATTGTTATTACATAACTTTTATAACCAATTTCCTTGAAACCTTTTTTTGGTTTGAGTCGTGGTTGCGCTGAGTTGATATTTATGGTCGAAATGTTTTTTTGTGAGGTTTGGGATCTGGGTTACTGTGCTCGAAGAATTGTATGATTTTCGTTCAGACATGTGATTAGTTTTGAAGGTAGGAGAGTTTATTTATATTCTAAGATTTTGTGATTTTTCCTTGGAACGTATTTCTCGAGAGTTTTGTCAAGTGCGTGTAGTGGATATTCATATCACATCTTGCAAGGCACTCTTTTCATCGCCAGTATCAATACGAAGAAAAAGCCTGGAAACTCTTTAAATGACACATACTGATTCTGAAACTGTATGATTGAAGTTTTCCAACGGATATTAGAATAGGTAAATCACTGACATGAAAATCAAGTTTCACCAACTGTTAGAAAACGGCACGAAGTAATTTATACACCTATTATATTATGTATATTTCTCATTGCAGTGTTACTATCTTGGTGGATTGGAAGAATCGGCTACTGGTATTCTACAAGAACTTTCAAAGCCTTTGAGCTGGTCGATGCCTGCAGAAAAAATCTGTCGCAGATTGAAAAAACAAGACGCTCAAATTTGTGACTTAAGATTCGGTAAGCATTTATAAATATTGTTTGTTTTGGACATTAATCGTGCATTTGTTGTAGGGCTTCAATTATTATGTATAACCTAATCAAATATTGTGTATATTTTATTAAAACTTTTATTTTGACGTCGGACTACGTATTCATTTACTGTATATGGGCGCGAATTCGGAATACGCAAAACCAAACCGTACAAACAGTGGTCAGGTTTCGAACAGCTACAACTCAACCTGGGACGATTGTACAGAAGGCTCACAGTCTTTGAGCACTCTTGACGTGATTTACCGAACAAAAAAAAGTCATTCAGTTTTTTAGGGGCAGTGCTTGAAATAATCCCTTCATACGACAGTTTAAAATGAAATTCATAAGTTGATTCCTAAGACTGTAGATGTTTGCTATGAATATCGTTTGGATGAAAACTATCACATTTTCTGTAATTCGGGCAGTCATATATGAAGGTCACGCGAATCGCGGAGAAGGTCAATGTCAATAAAAAAAACCTGTTTTAATCCACGTAGTGGTGTAATGATGCCTTTCTCATATATATTGGCCTTCCAATTTAAGTGGACTGTATAAAATTTCGGTAAATCGAATTAAAAACGCGCAGCGTTCTGTTTCCACGTCATTGCGACGGTAGCTTTATTTTTTACTCTGAGTGAAAATTGCTCTACAAGGTAGAGCAATTGTAAAGCAAAAAAGTGAAGAGCAAAGAAGAGCAAATAAACAAAGGTTTTCAAATACAGGTGGGAACATATTATTCATGGTTCATCCATCATCCCCCGCGTTGAAATGACACATTTCAATCCTCTAATATCTCCTCTCTGTCCAACGGTAGTAGTGATATCTCCGTAACGCCTCATTTGCATTCACCCTTGGCGGTGCGTATAGTAACGACGCGAACAATGTTATCGTCTCCGGGGTGTGTCCTTATAATTCTACCGAGTGGCCACTGCATCGGTGGAACGTTAGGATTATTGATAAGCACCAAAGCTCCTGGCCTAATTTTGGTGATTTTGTACCACTTCTGGCGATTCTGCATCTCCGGTAAATACTCTGCAAGCCACCTTTTCCAAAAGTGCTGTTGGATGACTTGCACTAACTGCCAACGTGACAGCGTCGAAAGTTTCAGATTGATGTACGAAGGCTCAGGAATCGATTGCAATTGTCGTCCAACAAGGAAATGTGCAGGAGTAACAGCGGTTAAATCGTTTGGATCATCGGAACAGAGCGTCAACGGTCTCGAGTTGAGCACTGCTTCGATCTGAACTAGCACAGTACTAAATTCCTCGAAAGTTAGTTTATTGCTGCCGACGACTCTTTTTAGATGGTATTTGACAGATTTGACCCCCGACTCCCAAATTCCACCGAAGTGTGGACTTCTCGGAGAAATGAAACTCCAGCTAATCGATTGACTTCCACAAAACTCTGTCAGTTGCTTAGCGTGTTCATCAGTATCAAACAGTTTTCCTAACTGTTCCAACTCAGCTTCTGCTCCGATGAAGTTTGTCGCATTGTCTGAGTAGATTTTGCTCACCGGTCCTCGTCGTCCAGTGAAGCGCCTCAACGTTGCAAGAAAAGCGTCGGTGGTTAGACTCGATACAAGCTCTAGGTGAATGGCGCGTGTACTGAGGCACACGAACAGGCATACATATCTCTTGGTAATCATCGGTTTACGTGCTTGTGTAAGTGCTCTAATGAAAAACGGTCCCGCATAATCAACGCCGGTGTGAAAGAAAGCGGGAGATGGTTGCACTCGGTAAGACGGCAGATTTCCCATCAACTGCGTTGTTTTTATCGGATTCGCTCGAAAGCAAGTGATACACTGTCTAATTACCTTTCGTATTACGTTCTTAGTCTGCAGTGGCCAGAATCGTCGGCGTATGATTGCAAGTAAAGCCCTTTGTCCTGCGTGTAAGTTGTTCTGGTGCTCGTGACGTATCAACAACTCGGTGAATGGGTGTTTTGCTGGTAGTAGCATTTGATGGCGACTGTCGTATGGGATGAACGCCTTCTTCACACGGCCACCAACTCGCAGAATTCCATCGACTGGATCAATAAACGGATGAAGACATCGGAAGCGATGTGTTTCACCTTCCCTTATCGCACGTAATTCCGGCAGGAACGCTTCCCTTTGCACGCATCGTACTATCAATTTCAAAGCTTCTTCGAGTTCATTAACTGTCGGGGACCCCTTTGTCAACATCTCCCATCCAGAAAGTATATAATGTGAGAATCGAATCACCAAACTCATACATCGTTGCAATCGATTGAAAGAACCAATTCGGTCAAATAACGGTAGCCTTACAGGGGGACAATAAGTGCTAAACATGTTCGCATTTCAGGTAGATATTCATCTTGCAGAGGTGGCGGTTGTATAACCCTTACTGTGTCTTGGTTTAACTGAGTTGGTCCATTCCACCAAATGTATCTGTGGATAAGATTCTGAGGCATTTCACCTCTCGATATTATGTCGGCAGGATTATCGAATGAGGAAATATACTGCCATTGATATTCTCGGGTTAGTTTTTGAATTTCAATCACTCGGTTCGCTACGTATAATTGTAAATCAGATGTCGATTTCCGAATCCAACATAGTACGATTTGTGAATCGCTCCACAGCGTAACACGATCAAATTTGATACTGACCGAATTGATTATCTTCGCTACCTCTCGGGATAAAAGCAAAGCAGCAAGGAGTTCGGCTCGCGGCGTAGTTATTGGTTTCAGTTTTCCTGTCTTCTTCGGTAAAATCCTCGATCTGCTGCATATAAGCTTCATCGTGACAGTGCCATTCGGGTGAATGAGACGCGTATACAAGCACGCCCCATACGCTTGGTCTGACGCATCGGAAAACCCGTGGAGTTCCACGAGATTCGGTCCATCACTGAGTATCCATCTCGGTATCTCTAGGTCATTCAATTTTGGTAGTTGAGATCGGAATTCACGCCACCTTGCAGTGAGAACATCGGGGATGGGATCATCCCAGCCAAGATTCAGTAGACCGATTTCTCGAAAAATCAATTTCGCTGATGTCACAACCGGTCCGCCTAAACCCAGTGGATCGAAGAATTTTGCTATTTCACTGAGCACCTTCTTGCGAGTTACTGTCTGGATTGGTTCTTCAAGTGGCTGAATCCGAAACGATAACCAGTCGAGAGGAGCATTCCACACTACTCCAAGAGTTTTTACAATTTCCGTATTAAGGGCATCTTCAACGTCAAAAGTAGTACCCCAGAGGTGTTTCGGAATTTCCTGTAGGATGATGGGATCATTTGAGCACCACTTATGTGCATTGAAGCCACCACGCTTAAGTAAACTCAACAGTTCTTGACACAATGACTGTGCCCCTTCGATTGTATGCGCTCCGCAGAGGGCATCATCAATGTTAAATGATTTCCTTAGTACGAGTGCAGCAAGTGGAAACTCCTTCCTTTCGTCATCGGCTAGCTGAGAGAGTGCCATCGTTGCATGAAACGGCGATGAAGCCAATCCGTATGTCACCGTGAGCAGTTCAAAGATCTTTAAAGGTTGTGAGCGATCATCCCTCCATAGTATGCGCTGAAAAGGCATATCTTCAGAATTCATCAAAACTTGCCTGAACATTTTTGATATATCGACTGTAAACACGAATCGATAGCAGCGAAAATTCAGTAGTATAGATGTCAAATCGCTTTGAACGGTGGGGCCAATCATGAGTGTATCATTGATAGACACTCCTGTCGAAGTTTTTGCCGAACCATCAAATACGACCCGCAGCCTAGTTGTGGCGCTATCTGGTCGCAACACACAATGATGTGGTAAATAGTATGCTGATCCTGGACATTCGTTCGAGTTTATTTCAATGCATTTCATGTGTCCGAGTTTCTCGTACTCACGAAGGAATGTGGTATACTCAGCCTTCAATTCAGGGGATTGATCCAAGCGTCGTTCGAGAAATAAAAATCGTCGGATTGCCATCTGAAGTGAACTTCCCAGTTCGTTCTTTCGCTCGTTAAAGGGAAGACGGACTACAAATCGTCCGGATGTTGTTCGTTGGTGAGTGTTCTTGAAATGTTGTATACAATCATCAGTAGTCGCAGTAGACGTTCGCTGTAACTCTTCGGCACATTCGATCTCCCAAAAGCGTTTAAGTAGGTTACTGAAATCATTCTGATCAACGACGTTACAAAATGTGCGCGCAATGACCGGTGTGTGTTCAGGTATCACACCTCCGACCACCCAACCTAATTCAGTGCTTCTAATCGAAGGAAGGTTGTAGCGTTTGATTTATTTTTGTGAATATACGGTAAGCATGCACTGAAAAAACATTTAAATTAGAAGGATAGTCGAAAACACAAATCAGCAGTACTGGCCTCACTGCACAGCTACGAACCACTCCCTTGGCAGACGCAGCTCGAACCAACGGATACCTTCTTCCGGATAACTGTCAAAAGCACAAAAATAAGAGAGAAGGAATTGGAACAATCTTTCTGACTTGAGCATCCGTGTAAGAAACACGCATGCGGGAACACCCGCAGCTGCACAGCAGAACTGCAGAGACTTAGTGTGTCGTCAGCAAATCGGAACGACGAAACAAAAGCCGGATCGAGAAGTTCCCCGCCACGGAGCACACGGACCCGAACATACAAAGTGCGGAAGAGAAAGATACCAGACACATTCATTGGAAACCCCAAAAGGGTTTTTTGTTTTCCTTTTCATCCTATTCTGCGGAATCAGTCATCGACGACTGACTAGTTCTTGGTCCAACCATCTTCAACGTGGACGGTACACTTCTACTTGGAGGTTAAGCGCGACTACACGGCAGAACACGAGGAGGAACCGAAATTATTACACTGTGGTTCTGGAAGCCGGATTGATTAGCCGAAATCGTGAGTCGGAGGACTAATCACACACCGACATCGATCGTATTTCCGACGGAGGCGTTTGGAATAGTGGCCTCGTGCGAGACACAGGAGTTTTGATTGGTGCGATAGGATTGGGTGCGAGCGTGACGTCATCGCACTGATAGTGAGTGATTTGCTGATCGCAAGTCTTCGTCGCGGATCGATCTCCGACCAGACAGGTGCTTGCAGCTTAATTACCGTTGCGTTGCGCGCAGAATATTGGAGTAAGAGCCGTAGCGGGATTGTGGACTGAGCGATTTCGAGCTTCGGACGATAGTTGTTGGCAGTGCTGACAATGACATCGGTCGGATAAGGACGATGGTGATTCGATCGTCCAGTGAGCAAGGCTTCGGTACCGTGAGTAAAAGATTTGTTGTGAGTTTATGGAAGATGATAGCGTAGGAAAATGATAGTCAGGTTAATAGAAATGTGTAGAGCTGGATAGCGAAAGAAGTGCTTCAGGTTTACAGAAAGAAAGTGAGGAGGCGGAAAGTAGATTGGAGTACATGCTCGAAAATATATAAGCAATATGAAACGATACACAAAATGATTTTATTTGGGCTAGTTGGCTTTCCGTCGCCGAAGGAAGAAATTCCTATATTTTACATTGGCGCCCAACTGAAAACCCCACCTAATTTGAAAAATTAATGTTAGAGTTTGAGTTTTGTGATTTGGGTGATAGTTTGTTTTAAGCATATTTTGATTTGTGAATTCAGTTCGATCTTTTAAGTATGGATTATACACACTTAATCGATGAAGAAATTGATTATGAGTTGGCGTTGAGACATGTAGTCAATATAACCGCAAAGACTCACCGCACTAGAGTGCAGCTTTTACTTAAAGCAATCCGCGAAGATGAATCGCGAAATATAGTTCGAAGAAGCGTTGATCACGCTATAACACCTTCGGAAAATTTAGAGTCATGTCGATTTCAGATTTATGAACTTCAAAAACTGGTTGAAGTTGCTCTTAGAAATGTAAACATTGAAATGCTTGTTCAATTACGGTCGCGTATCGCACATTATCGGTCTCGTTTATCACTAATAAATCCGCCGAGTGATCGTTTAGAGATGCACAGCTCATTGTGTGCTCTAGTCAAAGTGATGGGAAGTGATGTTAGAAGTGTATTAAATAAAGCGGTAACTCATGTGGTGCAAGGCAGCGGCATAACACCCGCACAACAGAACAACACAGCAGTCGATAGCAATGCGACAACGGTAACCGCAGATGGGCAGCATAGATTGGAACCACCCTCCACCTCCCCTCAAGCTGCAGGACAAGCAAGCAGTTCATCATGGTCGAATGTTACCGGTAGGAGATTTGATGGAAGCTCACATTACTCTCCACTTCCATTAGGAAATCAAAGAAACTTTGTGAGCAATACCAATACGAGAGGGATGGATAGCGTGCTCCAAGATAACTCGCATCTGAATCAAACGGGAGCTTCGAATGAATATTGGCCCCCACCACCGAGAAGACAGCAAGAGGAGATCCCAACTGGCAATTGGAATCGCAACAATGTTTGTCGCAATGCATGGGAAGAATACAACGAATTACGAGATGATTTGCTTCGACATCTGCTACGACGAGAATCAAGACCAACGCAAGAAAGAGGCGAAGACAGACGCATGCTAAAGGCAGTACATAACTGGCCTTTCAAATTTCGTGGAGAAAAGGATACAACATCGTTGAACATATTTCTGGATCGGGTTGAGACATTTGCCAGATCGGAAGGCATGAATGACGACACTTTGTTGTCATCAATTAAGCATTTACTGCAAGAAGATGCGCTTGATTGGTACGCTCGAGCCATGGCGCAGAACAGATTAAGCTCCTGGGAAGCATTCAAGCAGGAGATACGCAAGGAATTTCTACCAGCAGGATATGCACAGATACTACGTTTGGAAGCTTGCTTTCGCTTTCAAGGGCAAAATGAAACTTTTGCGAAATACTACCGAGACATCGCAGCTCTTTTTCGATTTGTGACACCACCAATGGAGCAAGAAGAACAGTTCTTTATCGTCAAGAAAAACATGAACGCAGACTACGCAGCGATCGTCACCGCAGCAAGGCCTCATTCACTGCAGGAGATGGTCGAGATTTGCACGAGCTATGATGAAACCAGATTGCTTTTGAGTAGACAGAGACGACTTCCAGTACCACACAGCGCACTGTTGGAACCTAGTTTTGCAACTCCAACGGTTACAGCGAAATCACCGCAGACAACACAGTATCATCAACGATTCGCTAGAGTTCACGCGGTACAATCAGAAGAGAATGCTGCAGAAGAATATGGTTCCGTTGAGGGCTTAGTACCAATCCTCGAGACAGTTCAATCACAGGATGAAAACAGTCATTGGTCGTTGAAACTGGATCAACTGATGGAGCAAGTGTGCGAATTAAAACTGCAATGGTCAACAAGACTCCCCAGATCGTCGAATTCCCAGAAGACGGAACAACCAATGCAGCAACAACAAGACGCGCGGCAACTGGTACGTCCGCCAACAATCGTTCAAACGAAAATGCTGCAAAATCAACGGCGATTTCCAATAGCAGTAAAGCAAGAAAGGATGACGGAAGCTAGACAGGAACAGCGTCCATCACTGATACAACAGGAAGACATTTCGGATTATCGGCGACCAGTATTGATTTGCTGGAATTGTGATGAAGAAGGACATCGTTTTATGGATTGTCCAAAACCACAAGCAATCCTATTTTGTTACAGATGTGGAAGAAAAGGATACACCTTACGCAGCTGCTTTACTTGCAGAACAGACACGGGAAACGAAGAAGCGGAGAACCGACAGTAGAGGGAGACGATTTTCCGCAGCAGTTCGAGAATCCCTCAGCAGTTCCTGAATTTAAAAACATTAGTTCGATCATCATCAATCTCGGACAAGACAACCGGCCGCATGCAGTCATCAGCGTGCTAGGCAGAAACATAACAGCCTTATTAGACAGCGGCGCTAACTGTTCGTTGTTAGGAGGAAGCTACGTGAAGTTGGTAGAAGAACTCCAGTTACGAGAAGGCATTGTAAACGGTGGCATCCAAACAGCAGATGGAACTCAGCACAAGATAAACAGCTTCACCCGATTGCCTATCGTATACAACAATCGGAATGAAACGTTACCGGTACTCTTGGTTCCCACCATTCCAGATTGTGTGATTTTAGGAATGAACTTTTGGGAGAAATTTGGAGTAAAGGCGATTTGCTGTACACTTGAAGCCGATTTCCAGAGAACGAAGTCAACAGAAGAAGAGTCGATGAAAGTCCTGACAGATGAGCAGTATCATAGACTTCAGCAAGTGATAAAACACTTCCCAAAAGCAACCGGTGACAAGTTAGGAAGAACCTCCATGTATGAGCATCGGATCGACGTCGGACAGGCAGTTCCGCGTAAGCAGCGCTACTATCCAATGTCTCCATACGTTCTAGAAGAGGTAAACCGTGAAATAGACAGAATGATAGCTTTAGACGTGATTGAAGACGCACTTTATTCACCTTGGAATAACCCTTTGGTAGCGGTAAAAAAGAAAACAGGCCAATACCGCGTCTGCTTAGATGCTAGACACCTGAATTCCGTCATGGTCAACGAAGGATATCCAATACCGCAGATATCATCGATCTTAAACAATCTCGGTGGATGCGCTTACATATCGTCGCTTGATCTGAAGGACGCATTTTGGCAACTACCATTGCATCCAGATTCGAGACCTCTAACAGCTTTCACAGTCCCGTCCAGAGGACACTTCCAATTCAAAGTGGTTCCATTTGGATTATGCACGGCTAGTCAAGCATTGGCACGAGTAATGACACAACTGTTTGCAGATATGGAGCCGCAAGTATTCCATTATTTGGACGACATAGTTATCTGTTCTAAGACGTTTGAGGAACACTTGAAAACCTTGGAGGAGGTAGCAAGGCGATTGGAGCATGCGGGATTGACAATATCAACAGAAAAGTCTAAGTTTTGTCGTCGCGAAATCAAATATCTCGGGTACATTCTCAACGAGAGCGGATGGAAAGTTGATGAGGACAAGATAGCAAGCATCGTTAAGTTTCCGATTCCATCAAGCAGGAAGGAAGTTCAACGATTCCTCGGTCTCTGTAATTGGTATCGTCGGTTCATCGGAGATTTTTCAAAACTGGCCGCGCCAATCACAGAACTCACGAAGACAAAAGCGAAATTTCAATGGAATCCACAAGCAGAGCAGGCGTTCCTGAAGCTGAAAGCAGCCTTGGTATCAGCACCAGTATTAGCAATGCCAGATTACACAAAGCCATTTGAAATTGCATGCGACGCTAGTGATGTAGCGATAGGAGCAGTGCTATCACAGAACATAGATGGAGAAGAACATCCTATTTTCTATTTTTCGCAAAAACTCTCATCTTCGGAAAGGAAGTACTCAGTGACAGAGCGAGAATGTTTGGCCGTAATTCGTGCTATTGAGAAATTTCGAGGATACGTCGAAGGCACCAGATTTACAGTATACTGTGATCATGCAGCATTGAGTTATCTGAGGTCCATGAAGAACCCAACAGCGCTCATGAGTCGATGGTTGTTGAGGCTTAACGCATATAATTTCGACATCAAGTATCGAAAAGGTAGCATCAACGTCGTTCCGGACGCGTTATCGAGAATTGTTTCTAGCATGGTGTTTGTGATTGATGAGGTTAAAGACGATTGGTACAGGAGCCTGAGAAAGCGGATAATGAACAACGGGGACAGCTTTCCAGACTTTCGATTGATAGGAGATGAGCTGTACAAAAACTGTCTCTGCAAGGATGAGCTTGGAAACACAAGTCACAAATGGAAGAAGGTCGTTCCAAAAGAAGAGCGAACCGACATCATCAGGCGATATCATGATTCACCAACAGCCGCACATCTAGGTTTCTTCAAAACATGGCAGAAAATTCAGTCTCATTTCTACTGGCCAAAAATGCAGCTAGAGATTGGCAAGTACGTGAGGGAGTGTAGTACGTGCAAGGCGAGCAAAGCTCCGAACACCCGAATGCTTCCAACAATGGGCAAGCTGAAACCGGCTAGACTGCCATGGGAACTGATATCGATGGATTTTGTGGGCCCGTTGACAAGACCAAAGCGAGGCAACACCGTTATGCTGGTAATTGTTGATTGGATTACGAAGTATATCATCGTGCATCCCATGCGATCGGCAGATGCGACAAAAATGGTAGAATTCTTAGAGAAGGAAGTGTTTCTGAAATTCTCTCGTCCAAGAATAGTACTGAGCGACAACGGAAAGCAGTTTGAATCCATGGCATTCAAATCTTTGCTAGCACGGCACAACATCGTGCACATGAAAACGGCGTTCTACTGTCCAATGGTTAACAACACGGAGAGGGTCAACCGAGTTCTCGTAACATGTATACGTTCACTGTTAGAAGGGGATCATCGTGAATGGGATGAACAGCTTCCGGCGATAACGGCGGCCATCAACAGTGCCAAACACGAAGTAACCGGAGTCAGTCCACACTCAGCGAACTTCGGCAGAGATCTTATTCTTCACACGGACCTGTACAAACAACAAAATCTGAATGGTGAGGACGACCCAAAGGTGGCGCAGGACATGCGATTATCAAAAATCCAGCGAATTCAAAAGTTCATCGTGAAGCGTATTCAAAGCAATCACGACAAATCAAAACAACGATATGATCTTAGGAAACATGTAATTTCATTCAAGATTGGCGATTTGGTATGGCGCAAAACATTCGGGCTATCATCGAAATTAAATCACATCTGCCAGAAATTAGATCCAAAATTTGTACCAGCTATTGTTAAAGATAAAGAGACGCTTGGAGCAAATCTGTATCTCTTAGAGGACGTTACCACTGGAAAAAGGGGACGATATCATGCGAAGGACATCAAAGCCGATTGGAGAACTTTTATACAGCTATGTATGCAGACCAAATCTGTTAACAAAGAGTTTTGAAGCTCCAGAAATACCGCAAATGATCGGGATGATTTACACATTATCAGGGTGCGGCAAGCAACAACTTTTAGACTACCTTCCCACCTTGGTAAGACGATTTGCAGGAAACAAGCCTTCTGCAGGCTTACCGTTAGCGTGTCGTGAGAAAACGCACCCAAGTTGTACGATTAGTGAAGCGAAAAGCCTTTTTCAGGCGTGCCGGTAGCGGACCGTGAGAAAAACGCAAATCGGAACCTTTGTAGATTCAGCGAAGCAGAGCCTCTACAGGCCAGCCGGTAGCGAACCGAAAGAAAAACGCATTGAGTTGATTTGAGAAGCTAGAAAGCCTTCAGCAGGCCGACCGTTACCGCAACGAGAGAAAACGGATGGTTGAAGCATAGACTCGGGAGTCTTGTCAATCCAAGTCATAGGATTGAGGGAAGCGAGCCATAAGGTGGACAGATTGGTTGGGGAAGGCCCAAGACAACTGACAGTCGCAGCAAGTTGCTGTCGAGACGTCAGGGACGGGATCGGACTTCCTCCCAGAAAAAAACTGAGGATGTCCACACGTTACCGTTCGGCGAGAAAACGGATTCAAGCTAGACCATAGCTTGAATTATGTCGACAACCAACAGAGAATCACTTGAAGCACCACGAGAATAGCCTTCTTCAGGCAGTCCGTTAGCGTACCGAGAGAAAACGCACCCAAGTACGAAGAAAATAGTCCTCTTCAGCCAGTCCGTTAGCGTACCGAGAGAAAACGCACCCAAGTACGAAGAAAATAGTCCTTTTCAGGCAGTCCGTTTGCGTACCGAGAGAAAACGCACCCAAGTATGAAGAAAATAGCCTTATTCAGGCAGTCCGTTAGCGTACCGAGAGAAAACGCACCCAAGTTAATGCAGCTTTGAGGGAACCATCAGGAGCACTAGCGATAGCGCAGCTAAATGGCACAAAGTGGAATCGCACTGGGACAAAAATCGTGCACAGCGAGAATTGCAAACGGACGGAGCTGTGCGCCCACCACCTTCGTAAACCGCGAACCTTGGTTCAAAATACTAATGTATGACCGTACAAAAAAAAAAATACCGTGAGAATATCGAAGCCTTCGCAGGCTAGACGTTTGGTCAGAGCGGGAGAAACTGACAGTCGTTGAACAAGCTATGAGCAACACCAGTTACCATCCAGTGTCACGATAAAAGCCACTCAGTAAAAATACGTTTTGCGGAATCACCATTACAATTTCTGGATTGGTGTCAAAAATTTTCTCAGATCCAGTGTCCATATAATCCATAAGATCGTAAGGGAAACAGTCGCATCAGGGGTCGTCATGACAAATCATCAGAAGTAACGCGATTCTGGGCGCGGTAAAACCCTTGCTATGGACTCATGACGTTCTAGGGACTAAATACCCCTTTACCTGTGCAATTGTCTACCTGATATTTGTACATATCTATCACCTATTATTGTAACTTCTCGTAAATTAAGAATAATCTTACTAGTTTAGTTTTATAATAAATTAGTATTGATTTGTGCCTGTTGAGCTAAAGTGGAAGGGTACAGAGAAGTGAGGATAAAAACTCAGTCGGAGACATTTTGCACATATTTTGTGGTGTTTGTGATCGCTACTTTTGCCAGAAATTGCTGGTATATGATTTTGAAGTTTAGTTTAGTTATATCAAGGAATTTTGTAGTGTTTGTGATTGCTAATTTTGCCAGAACTCGCTGGTATATGATTTTGCAGTTTAGTTTAGTTATGTCAAGAAATTTGGTGTTTTGGTGAGCATAAGCTCGCGTATTATGATTAGTATATTTTGGTCATTTGTCTAATGTTTATTAGAGCAAATTTCCGTCTGAGCGATCCACAGTCTCTGACCGACTTTTTATATAGAAAAGTTTTAGTTTTAGAATTTTTCATGCATCATTTGCAACGATGCATGAAAAATTCATCCGTTTTGGTAAAGTTGTGTAGCGTTTGATTTATTTTTGTGAATATACGGTAAGCATGCACTGAAAAAACATTTAAATTAGAAGGATAGTCGAAAACACAAATCAGCAGTACTGGCCTCACTGCACAGCTACGAACCACTCCCTTGGCAGACGCAGCTCGAACCAACGGATACCTTCTTCCGGATAACTGTCAAAAGCACAAAAATAAGAGAGAAGGAATTGGAACAGTCTTTCTGACTTGAGCATCCGTGTAAGAAACACGCATGCGGGAACACCCGCAGCTGCACAGCAGAACTGCAGAGACTTAGTGTGTCGTCAGCAAATCGGAACGACGAAACAAAAGCCGGATCGAGAAGTTCCCCGCCACGGAGCACACGGACCCGAACATACAAAGTGCGGAAGAGAAAGATACCAGACACATTCATTGGAAACCCCAAAAGGGGTTTTTTGTTTTCCTTTTCATCCTATTCTGCGGAATCAGTCATCGACGACTGACTAGTTCTTGGTCCAACCATCTTCAACGTGGACGGTACACTTCTACTTGGAGGTTAAGCGCGACTACACGGCAGAACACGAGGAGGAACCGAAATTATTACACTGTGGTTCTGGAAGCCGGATTGATTAGCCGAAATCGTGAGTCGGAGGACTAATCACACACCGACATCGATCGTATTTCCGACGGAGGCGTTTGGAATAGTGGCCTCGTGCGAGACACAGGAGTTTTGATTGGTGCGATAGGATTGGGTGCGAGCGTGACGTCATCGCACTGATAGTGAGTGATTTGCTGATCGCAAGCCGGAGAGTAATTGGTCTTCGTCGCGGATCGATCTCCGACCAGACAGGTGCTTGCAGCTTAATTACCGTTGCGTTGCGCGCAGAATATTGGAGTAAGAGCCGTAGCGGGATTGTGGACTGAGCGATTTCGAGCTTCGGACGATAGTTGTTGGCAGTGCTGACAATGACATCGGTCGGATAAGGACGATGGTGATTCGATCGTCCAGTGAGCAAGGCTTCGGTACCGTGAGTAAAAGATTTGTTGTGAGTTTATGGAAGATGATAGCGTAGGAAAATGATAGTCAGGTTAATAGAAATGTGTAGAGCTGGATAGCGAAAGAAGTGCTTTAGGTTTACAGAAAGAAAGTGAGGAGGCGGAAAGTAGATTGGAGTACATGCTCGAAAATATATAAGCAATATGAAACGATACACAAAATGATTTTATTTGGGCTAGTTGGCTTTCCGTCGCCGAAGGAAGAAATTCCTATATTTTACAAGGTTTTCAGCAAGAGTAATTCTTTTTGATTTGATCAAGTCCCAGAAAATTTCTGCTCCTAGCAGCATATCAATCCGACCACGTTTATTAAAGTTAGGGTCCGCAAACGCAATGTGCGTTGGAAGGTTCCAGTTTGTCACGTCGATCGATGTTTCCGGCATATCGCTTGTAATCTTCGGGGTTATTAACAATTCAAGTTCGGTTGAATAATTTGTAACTCGAGACTTAATCCTTGTGCGTACTACTTTGCGAATCTTTGTTGTGCCTCCATTCAAACCGCTGACTTAATAATTCGCATAATGATTCTGAAGCGCCAGTTGTGCGGCAAATCGTTCAGTTACAAAATTGTTCTGAGAGCATGAGTCGATGAGCGTTCTGCAAGAATGGAGAATGCCATCATTGCCATAGACTAAAACAACTGCGGTCGTGAGTAGAGTTTGCCTCTCCGATTGATTAGATGACGCACAGAGTACCACATTTTGTTGTTTTGTTACCAGCTCAACGGTAGGAGCACCATCTGTTGCTGGTTCTGTTCGAGAACCTCCTTCTGATTTTTTCTGCGGGGCAAGTGATGGGTTTACAGCTGTCTCTGTCTTTGTTTCTTCCGGATGCAGTAACGTGTGGTGCTATTTGTTGCACTTACGACATGTACTCATCGATGAACAATCGGCAGTGCGATGTCCTCTTCCCAGGCAGTTAAAACAAGATCCAGACTTTCGAAGCAATCCATATTTATCACTGATACTCTTCTTCTTGAATTCTTCGCACTTATAGAGTTCATGAGAATTGTTGCACATTGCACACTTTTGTTCATTCGAAACCACTAATATCTTTGATTTATTCATCGGCCGAACAGCCTTTGTATTTTCCACTTTAACACTGTTTGTGTCCACTTTTTCCATAACTCTGCATCGTTGTTTCAGGAACTCAATAGTGTCCGAATAAGATGCCAACTCTCCTGGGCCTTGTTTCGTTTCCCAAACCTTCCGCGTATCACGATCCATTTTCGATGCTAACTGATTGATCAGCATTTGTTCTCCCAAACCGTCAACAGCGAGTTCAAGGTTTTCCAATGCCTGGACATTTTTGACACAAACGTCAACCATCCTGCGAAGTTCGATTAAACTATCTTTCGAGATTTTTGGTAGAGAGAAGATAGCATCGATGTGTTTATCGATTATCAAGCGTTTATCTTCAAATCGATCAATCAAAATCGCCCAGGCAGCGTCATAATCACCGTTATTGATGACATCTTGGTCGATTATTCCAGCTGCTTTTCCAACAAGGGCGTTTCTAAGATGGTACAATTTTATTTCTGGTGATTCTATAGCGTATCGTGCCATAACGGTCTGAAACATGGCTTTGAATGAATACCATGCTTCGTACGTTCCATCAAAAGTGGGCAATGGAACTGTCAACGGCGGAATGAACTGCTGTGGTGCAACGACAGGAACCATCGGTCCAACCACATTTCCAAAAGCCGAAGGGCCTGGTTGTATCTGTGGTTTTGGCATCAAATCTTCTAGTAGAATGTTCAGCTGAATCGTAAGCTCGCTATGAAGAGTTTCGAACTCAACATAGTGATTTTCTTGTTCATGTCGTCGTTCATCAGAAAGGGGTAGAGCATATATTTGATTTTGAAATGCGTTGTACTCAATGTAACAATTCTCAACAGTCTTCGCATGTAACTTCAGGAAATGCACATTTCGAATGTTCGGGTTCGGTACGGCGTCACTATACATAAGTGCTTTTTTCACTCGGGTCAGTTTTCCTTTTACTGCTCCTCTCTGATGAACGAGAGCTTTGAATGATTCTTACATTACGCGTGTTTCTTTTTTCCTTCGTTGTAGTAAACGTTGATCACTAATCGACTGCAATGCGTCAGTTTCGGTTTCTTCCATTCACAAAGCAATTCGAACACGTTCGAACATGTTCGATCCAAATAGCATGTACACCATAAGCTCGAGATTAGCAGTCACGTACACCTAATCGTCGCAATTTTCCGATAAACTTTTCAGTATTTTCAAACTAGAATCGAGATTTTCCATAGAAAACTCGTCAAATTCCGAATTCCGGGCGTTCCGGTCAATACTTCAGATTGGGTAAGCCGTGAACACGTCGACAGCATACACACACACTCGTTCGTTACAGCGTCCGATCGAATGTTTCTCTTTCGCGGCAGATTCAAGTTTTCCCGGTGGAAAACCCGTCAAGAACAGTCTCAAATCACTCTGAAAATATCCGGCTTCCTAAGGACCAAAAAGATGGCCTTCCAATTTAAGTGGACTGTATAAAATTTCGGTAAATCGAATTAAAAACGCGCAGCGTTCTGTTTCCACGTCATTACGACGGTAGCTTTATTTTTTACTCTGAGTGAAAATTGCTCTACAAGGTACAGCGCATGTAAAGCAAAAAAGTGAAGAGCAAAGAAGAGCAAATAAACAAAGGTTTTCAAATACAGGTGGGAACATATTATTCATGGTTCATCCATATATAATACTGTGGTATTCCTTTCAAAATGTTTCGAGTTTTGAATTTTCATGCATTAACTAGTATAAAAAAACGAAGTGTGTTCACTATTATATGTAATTCCAACACCGGAACCCGAGATCCAAGTATAATCGAAGTCATATATTAACATATGACTATTTTCTACCGTCGTTATTCGAAAACCGTGAACCAGTATAGCCAGAATCGGTTTGTTTAGCTACCTAGTGATAATGGCTAACGATTTGTGGATCTTTGAGTCCAGTTTAGAATTTTTTTACGGATTTTGTTTCGCCGGTTTAAGTGACGGTGTACAATATTTAACACACTTTACCCTATAACTCCGGAACTGGAAGTCGGATCTGGATTAAAATCAGGGACTCTATATGGCACCGTAAGACCTTTTATTTGAATCTAAGTTTGTGGAAATCGGTCAAACCATCACAGAGAAAAGTGAGTGAGATCCACTTTGGAATATATGACCACTATTTCCGGTGCTTCCGGAACTTAAAACCAAGAACCAGGATAGCCGGGATGGATTTGTTTAGCTGCCTACTGATAATGGCTATCGATTTGTGGAGTTTTGAGTCCTATTTAGACAAATTTTTACGGTTTTTGTTTCGCCGGTTTAACGGACGGTGTACAATATGTAACTCACTTTATCCTATAACTCCGGAACCGGAAGTCCGGATGAAATTCAGGAATTTCGAATAGCAATTTCGAATGACACGTTTTATTAGAATCTAAGTTTATAAAAGTTTGATGAGCGGTCTCTGAGAAAATCGATTGCACTTTTTCTTCATTTTTTGCACATTTTACCCCGTTACTTCAGTCAGAACCGAAAGTCGGATCCAGATGAAATTCAATAGCAACCTATGAGACTACAAGTTCTTCAATTTATATCTTAGTTGAAAAAAATCGGTTGAGTGGTCTCTGTGAAAATCGAGTACACTCTTTCTTCCTTTCTTTGAACATTTTACCCCGTTACTCCTGAACCGGAAGTCCGATCCGGATGAAATTCAATGGCACCCTATGGGACCAAGAGGCCTTTCATTCGAATGTAAGTTTGTGAAGATCGATCCAGCCATTTCCGAGAAAATCGAATTTGTATGAACATTTTTGTTACATACACACACACATACAAACACACACACATTGCAGGGTGGCAAGCGGGTTCTTATTAAATTTTGGAATAAGTATTCAACACACTTGTAAAGTGTTGGCTAAGGCTGAAGTAACATAGGGAAAATTTTCACCAGGTTTTTTTGATTGCGATCGTTTCAACACAATTTGTCTCAGTAATGTCATCTTGAAACAATACTTGTGTTATGCTCATATTTCTGTGAGACTCACAAAATTGGAAGAGCTATCGGTTTTGATCTTATCCACCATTTTCAGGGAGTATTTGGGTTCCTTCTTTGAGAGCTGAAAATGGTTTGTATAGTATAGAATCTTAGAAAGATTCAGAATATGGATTGATTTGTTCAGTGAATCTATGTTTAATTTCATTTTAAAGGTCCTCAACTATTTCATAGTAGGATCACAAGAACGTTGATATTGATGTAGATGAAGGAGAATGGAATTTTGTTTGAGCTTTTAAAATTTCAATAATGTAATAATTTAAATTGTTTATGGCTGTATCGATATTTCTCAAAACAATTTCAGAGTTTACATTGATTTCGATATAAGATCTGTATCCTAGCCGATTAGTTCTGATGTGGTAGAATATATAACTAGTTGAACTAATCATTGCTTAATTTGAAACCTTGAATGGTATTGGTAGATGATCTGAATCAAAGTCACCATCATGTCGGGATCACCAGTGAATTAGCTAGATTCATTGTAATTTATATATTCGCAAATAATTTCTGGATACAGGAGAGCTTTCGGAGCACACTTTTTCACGTGGCACAGGATTTGTGACATTATTGAATTTGAGGATTAGTTTAAACTATTGAAATGTATTGAAACTATAGCCATTAGTCTGCTTCTTATTTGCATACAAAACCTTAGTTGGAATAGTAATAATCGTCACGGATTCCAGTGATAACGACTCGCTGCTTTCCTCGGGAAATACGTGAGAAGACAGGAGAAACAAAATATGTAAGCATATTGGCATAAAATGAAGACTAAATTTCAAATAAACCGTTATTACAGCTTTAAGCTGTCGCTAATGAAAAAGAGAATTGCTATAAAGATTGTTTGTCCGAAAATCCGAACAACTACAAATGTTACATTGATCAGCTAGAATCAGATCAATTGTAGAAAGGTATTTCGAAGATCATGAATTACTTGAGCTATTGGAAATAAAACTGGCTTAAAACAAGTGGAGAGTTCATCATGAAGAACTCGTACTTTCTGATTATTACGGCTTACTTTACTATGGGGTGTCTTTTCAAAATTCACCCTCTGAGAGAGTGATAAGTTTTTGATCGTGAATATCTCCTGTTGTATCTAATGAATCAACATAATTCTTGCTACATGCCATCGGAAATATGATCACAATTTTATGATAAAATTTTCAGTTGTGTGACATAATCTGAAATAGTTCAAAATTAAACTTTTCTGAAATGTTTGGTATAAACGAGTATCAAAGAGGATTATTCATAAGGCGCGTTTGCCTTTCTCGTTTTTTGAAAGCGCATAGCTCAGTGATCTGTGGAAGGATTTATATAATCTAACTACCAATAGAATCGAAAATTTTCAACTTGAACGTGTATTGCAACAACATTGAAGTTTTTCAATAGTACACTATTGAAAAACCTGTTTGATTTGACGCATGACAGCACCAGCCAATCAGAACGCGAGATGTCAGCTTATGTACAAGAGCATCCATATAAAAGTTGAGTTGCTCATTTTTCCTAGCATTTGCTGAGCAACTGTTCCTGAAACAGGACACAGGAGAGCAACATCGAGGACATGTTTCCCGTTCTGCGAACTGGAAAGGAATTTTAACAAAGGGGCTGTCCATACACCGCTGCCAGTAGTAGGTATAAAATGAAATGTGATGTGAGAAATAGCGTCATTTAAGTTAAAGCAGCTACTCTGAACGTACGAGACACCGTCAGCACAATGACACCGAAAAGCGTTAGAAAGGCAGCCAATAAGTCTAGCAAGGCCCATTCAAAGCACTTTTCAGAGTGCTTTTCAGACAATTCAAAGCACTTTTGAGTGCTAAAGATCATAAAGAACTAGTTGAATTTTGTCGCTTTCCTACCATTTTCTGAGCAACTGTTGCCCTTGTTTCGGCAACACACGAGAAGTTAAAATAATTTGCACCGTCACTAACACATTCAATTACGAACGGCAATGCGAAAGCGGAAGTGATGATGTTGAACACATCTTTTTACTAGTATACAAATATGCCGTGCGAAATAGGGTTGCCATGTATACAGATCAAAATGTTTTTTTGTCGTGAATACTTTAGTATGCGGCCGAAAACAAAAATTAACAAATTGTTAGAGAAAGGTTTCCACTTGAATTGCGCATTCTACTTTCCAGGCGTATCAGAACTGCCTAAACTTAAAGCAATCTTAAATATTTCTTTATCACAGTGATGTGGTCGTCCTAAAAATGATGCGGTAGGTCGGAATTACCGATTTCTTTGAGCAAAGATACAACAGGTGTTTTGCTGTACTGTAGCTATTACTGTAATTTATTTCAGTATAAATCTCCTATTCGATATATAATTTCATGGTATTTACAAATCGGTTTGAAAATTCAATTCAGAGAAATCTATCCGTACTCCTACCAATTGAACTGTTTGATTGCATAAATCTATCGAATTCCCAGTTTACTAAGAACAACAAATTACTGTAATTTTAACTGAACTGTTTGCAAAGTGAAAGATGGGACTCTAAAAAAAGGCCGAAATATGAAAGGCGGAATAACGAAAGGCCGAAATACATAAAGCCGACGATGTTCTTATCTACCACATAAAGCCAATATATATATATATATATATATATATATATATATATATATATATATATATATATATATATATATATATATATATATATATATATATATATATATATATATATATATATATATATATATATATATATATATATATATATATATATATATATATATATATATATATATATATATATATATATATATATATATATATATATATATATATATATATATATATATATATATATATATATATATATATATATATATATATATATATATATATATATATATATATATATATATATATATATATATATACATATATATATATATATATATATATATATATATATATATATATATATATATATATATATATATATATATATATATATATATATATATAAAATATACAGTTACATTTTTAGCGGTAACCCACTTGTTGTCTATAATTAAACTACATATTAGTTATAAAAAATTGATTTCTTTTACTTGAGTAGAAAAGAAGCGGTGCCATACGCGGAACCTTGGGTAAAACCCTGTAAATTCGACACCATTGACAGGATCTTGCTATTCGTTTTACTGCTACCCTCAGCTTTGGAATTTGATACAGTTGACGTATTTCGTTCAAAATTAAACTTTTCTGAAATGTTTGGTATAAACGAGTATCAAAGAGGATTATTCATAAGGCGCGTTTGCCTTTCTCGTTTTTTGAAAGCGCATAGCTCAGTCATCTGTGGAAGGATTTATATAATCTAACTACCAATAGAATCGAAAATTTTCAACTTGAACGTGTATTGCAACAACATTGAAGTTTTTCAATAGTACACTATTGAAAAACCTGTTTGATTTGACGCATGACAGCACCAGCCAATCAGAACGCGAGATGTCAGCTTTCCTTTTCTTTTCCACACGTGAACTGTTTGCAAAGTGAAAGATGACCTCGCGTTTTCACAGCTTATCTGTTACATCATTTCCTGCTGTCATCATGGCATCGCTGATCTTCTGACAGCTGACTACTGTAGAGCTAAGAGTGCTGCCAGCATCAACATTCTCTCCCCCTTAAAACTGGCCACCAGGTCCAGTTTTACTACCATCATTAACCTCTAGAACCACCAATTTAGCCACAGACCTACGTACAAGTTCCCTCGCAGTTTTTACTATAGCTTGCCAAATTTTTCCGTCAACCCCTTTGATCACTTGAGCTATACGACCTCTTATCCACTCATTCCTCTTACATTCACCGACTATCATCACCAATTCCCCTTCAGTTATTGGTTTCACGTCTCCGCACCATTTCGGTCGTTTGGTCAAAGTAGGGAGATATTCCTTTGTCCACCTTATCCAGAACCTATCAAGTTGATACTGTAGTTGATCCCAGAATGAACGTAAAACACTTTCTGAACAAGTAATATCCACTGCTGGCTGACTTATCCCGCTCGAGTTGCACAGAATGAAGTGATTTGGTGTTAGCGCTTCGTATTCTTCTGATTCTAACGGTAAATATGTTAGTGGACGACTATTAACGATAGCTTCAGCTTCCACCATAAATGATTCCAGTGCTTCATCATCCAGCTTGCGGTTATTATTGTAAGTTGTTTCTACAGCAGTCTTAATTGAGCGTACCATACGCTCCCACGCACCGCCCGTATGTGGAGTTCCCGGAGGATTGAAAATCCACTTCGTAGTAGTTACGTAGAATGTAACTGCTAACTGTTCAATCTGCTCCTTCAACAACCTTTCAGGTCCTTGGAAATTGGTACCATTGTCCGAATAAATCTCAGCTGGTGAGCCTCGACGACAGATGAACCTGCGAATACTCTTTACACATGATTCCGTAGTCAAACTGTGAGTGATTTCGATATGTACTGCACGCACAGTCAAACAGGTAAAGATTGCTACCCATCTTTTAAAGTTACTTCTTCCTATTCTCACAGTTAGCGGTCCAAAGAAGTCTATCCCAACATATGTGAATGGACGCACAAACGATGCCAATCTAGCTAGCGGAAGCGGTGCCATACGCGGAATTTTGGGTAAAACCCTGTAAATTCGACACCATTGACAGGATCTTGCTATTCGTTTTACTGCTACCCTCAGCTTTGGAATTTGATACAGTTGACGTATTTCGTTCACGAACTGTTTCAGTATTACAATGTCGATATTTTCGGTGATAGCTATCGATTATCAATGCGGTAAATAAATGTTTATTCGGAAGAATTACTGGGAAGTTCACCTCCTTCTTCACATTCGGGGCAGCTCCGATACTTCCGTCCACACGGAGAATACCATCTTCATCCGAGATAGGACAGAGCTGGTAGACAGAACTGTTCTTTCCAATCGCTATCTGCTCTTCGATTGGTTTTGATTGGTTACAGGATAATACTGCCATTTCATCTGGGAAGCTCTGCCATTGCGTTTCACGGATAAGATGACACTCAGCCTTCTGTAATTCCTCAGATGTCAAATGACCTATTAATCAGTTTTGTTTTGTGATACATCGTTATAGAATTCCAATAAACCGGTACGCATATGCTACTGCTCGAATGGCTCTGTTTAGCTGCGAAAAACGACCAATTTCGACGATACAAGTTGGAATTTCTATTAATTTATGAACGTAGCATGGTCGTAACTCATCTTCTGTAGGTGGCGAAAGAGCTTTTTGTTTCGGCCACTCCATTTCCGAAAGCTTTAGAAATGCTGCACCTTTAAACCAAACATTGTCAGCAGACAACTGTGATCCTTTCCACCATTTGGTCGCAATATCTGCCGTATTTTGCTTTGATGGTACCCAACGCCAGTTTTCGTTAGCAACTCTCCTATCCTGCAAGCAACGTATTGTTTATATCTACGATGATCAGCTTGCAACAAAGACAGAACTGTTGACGAATCGGTCCAGAAAAACGTTTTCGTTATAGACACAGTATGATTTTCCTTGATAAACTGCATCAGACGAGCGCCTCAGGGACACCTTCCGAATTTATTGTCCGAAAGTACGCTGTTGCACAGTACGCAGACTCACTTGCGCCGACAAAAATATGTAGCTGTAGATCCTTATATCGATCACTAGTTGCGTCAGGAAAATAACAGCGAGGTATTTTTAGTCTGCGTACGCTTTCTAACAAGTTTGTCCAGTTTTTCCATCTTCTATGCAAGTCATCGCTCATTGTTTCGTCCCACTGAATTCCTGCTATCCATACTTCTTGTAGTAGTATCTTCCCGTGAACCACGAAAAGTCCCAACAAATCTAATGGATCAAAAAGCGACATTAAACATTTCAGCATTTGTCTTTTGGTGGGGTGTTCGTTGCTTTGGATCAGCGCTTCAATTTCGGGTTTCATATCTATCGAAAAACTGAGAACATCATCCTGTGTCGACCACAGCATACCAAGAACGCGATCATATCCGTATGACTTATCAGACGTTAACTGGAACTCTTTTGCGGTACCGGTTCTCCCAAACCATTTAAAACTTCACTACTGTTGGAGAGCCAGTTTCTTCTCTATAGAGTCATCAACAGAGTGATTATGTACTATGCCGTATGCTGCTCGAGGATACAACCCCTTGAATTCGTTTGCGTTTTTGTTTTTGACATACTGTGCTGATGCCGGCGAACATGTTGAACCAAATATTGCGACATCCATAAGATAAATATCCGGTTTACTGCCAGGGTCACTACGAAATAAAAACCGTAAAGATTGACGATATTCCTGGCGCATGAAGATTTGATGAAACATTTCTTTAAGATCTGCTGAGACTGCCACCTTAAACTGACGAAACCGAACTAGAACTCCAGGAAGCGATGTAAGTTGATCCGGGCCTGGTAACAGAACAGAGTTGAGTGAAATTCCATTTACAGCCGCTCTTGCATCCCAAATTAATCGTACCTTACCAGGCTTTCGTGGATTAGTTACTGCTCCAAGTGGCAAGTACCAGATACGTCTTAAATTTGAATAAGCTAAATCTTCCGCGGTCGCGCGGTGCGCATAACCTTTAGATTGGTATTCATCGATTAGCTTATACATAGCTTGCTTCAACTGTGGGTCACGGTTCATCTTTCTTTCTAAACATTCCTGTCGTCTGAGAGCCATGTTATAGCTATCAGAAAATTCTATATAATCATATTTCCATAAAAGACCAGTTTCATAGTGTTTACCGACACGAACTGTTGTTTGCTCTAGTATCTGAAGGGCGCGTTTTTCTTGCTCCGAAATAAGAGGTGTTATGAGTTAAACACAGCTATCCTCGGTAACGAAAAAATCTTTAACAAGTTCATGCAGCTCTTGATCGGAAGTGCATCTGCAGACATGACAATTGATCGAAGAACGTCGATCACTTGAGCTCTCTCCACCGTAGATACACCAACCCAATCTTGTTTTTACCGCTACTGGCTCACGTTGGAATCGTTCTTTCATTTTCAACGGGACCATCACATTCAAGTTGTTAATTCCAATTAGTATCTTTGGAACCGCATCAGTATAGCTTGTTACTGGAAGCCCTTTGAGATACTTGTATCGCCCAACAAGATGGCTGAAAGACAACGACTGTGTAGGTAATGATAGCTCCTTCACAGTTTGCACATACTCCAGAGAATACTTCTTACCTTCAGCAGAAATAATCAGTTGTTTTGATTCTCGTTCCACTCTGGTTACATTAGCTGTCCACAGTAGACACAATGGTTTTGTTATTCCGTCTGCACCGAGTTTTTTGGCTAAACTGTTCTCAACTAAAGTTAAAGATGATCCATCATCAAGTAAAGCGAAGGTTTCTACTTTTCCTGTTGGTCCATGTAATGTCACAGGTAGTATTTTGAACAGTAATGATCGTTCATCTAAACGGTGCGTGTAACTCGCCGAAGTATTCACTACCGCCTGCGAATTCACCTCAGTGTTACTGCGCGATGAATGCAAAAGAGAATGATGACGAAACTGGCAGCCATTCGTTCCACAGCAGCTAATCTTCCTACAGCTTCTCTTTCCGTGGGGACTTAAGCAGTTTCGGCAAAGTCTACAGGACTGAACACATTTCCATCGACCATTTACTGAAAGGCTTTTAAACGTACGGCACTCCTGAATACGGTGACCAGTATCCTTACAAGCGGGACATAGTTTTCCTCCTTCTGTATTGATTGGCGAATCACTTACAGTACTGGGTGTTGATGTACTTAAATGAGTATTTATGTTGCCTTTTGATTTTACGCTCTTCCTTTCCACATCACTGAATCTCATTCTAGTATACACTGTCACTTGGCTCACTGCTTTCACTACACTTGACATAAAGTTTCCGAATGTCTGAAGGTTCACCTCCGAAAATGCTTGGAGATACATCCCCCATTCCATTTGAAGATGAGGAGGAAGTTTTGCGACCAATTCCGCGAGAAGTGAGGGGTTGGACAGGTGCGCGGTTTGTTCCGCTGCTACCAAATAATCGCAAAGGCATTGTATTGACATTCCGAAATCGATAATTGATTGAAATTTATCAATTTTCGGTGCTGGGGTTGCTCGTACTTTTTCTAAGAGGGCTGATATAATCTAATCTGGCCTCCCATTAAGCATATGTAGTGTTTCCAAAATATGCGGTACTGATTTAGGAAGAAGTAATCGACTCTGTACAGCGTCGTATGCAACTCCCTTTAAACATCATTGGAGACGATATAAATTTTCAGCACTAGAATATCCACAAGTAACTGTAGAATTCATGAAACTGCTTATAAATACAGGCCATTCGGCAGGATTTCCAGAAAAGAAAGGTAAATCACGAGGCATTACTTGCCTGGCGGCTAACTGCGAGAGTGTAGGGGTATAATTGGCTACATGTGCGTAAGGCATCGTCAACAATCAGTAATGGTTGTAGATTTTCATTATTATTCTGTGTTATATTTCTAACTAGCGGAATATTATCTTGCTCACCTGGTGATACGAGAAGGTTTGGTCGTCCTTTGGACTGACAAATGTTACCTGGTAGTACTGTTGGTGCGGGTTTTATATTGGATCCAAACGATGGTACTGGTGGTGGTAACGATCCAGGTGGTATTACGAGTGGGGATGACGGTAGCGGTGCGGGAATAATCTCGTTCGATGGAGTTGATCGAGCTAACGGTACTGTATCTGCGATCCTATTGAGAATGGTCGGATGAGATACTTCCTTATGCTCTGAATTTGTTGCTCGACTTGTCCAGGCACTGCATGGGTTGCTGACTGTCGTAATAATGTTTGGCATTTTATAAAACTGAGTTGATTTCCAGCGACGGTAACGTTTTGATCGTCATGACAAGGTACTGGCGGCGATGATCTCCGACCATTGAACTATAATCTTGGATGTCTCCTGGTTGCTCTGGTTACACTGAGGTCTTTTTTTATGCGGCCTTTTTTATGCGTTTTTTTTACGAGACTTTTTTTATGCGAATTTCCAGAGTTATGCCGTTTTTTTTATGCGAAGTTTCACAGTTATGCGGTTTTTTTATTCGAATTTTCAGAGTTATGCGGTTTGCCCTTCTGCGGTCTTTTTTTATGCGAAGTTTCAGAGTTATGCGGTTTTTTTTATGCGAATTTTCAGAGTTATGCGGTTTTTTTTTATGCGGTACGTAAATTCGCATAAAAAAAGACTTCAGTGTAATTTATTTCAGTATAAATCTACTATTCGATATATAATTTCATGGTACTTACAAATCGGTTTGAAAATTCAATTCAGAGAAATCTATCCGTACTCCTACCAATTGAACTGTTTGATTGCATAAATCTATCGAATTCCCAGTTTACTAGGAACAACAAATTACTGTAATTTTAACTGAACTGTTCAGATATAATGGATAAGT
This sequence comes from Malaya genurostris, assembly GCF_030247185.1. Classification (NCBI taxonomy): domain Eukaryota; kingdom Metazoa; phylum Arthropoda; class Insecta; order Diptera; family Culicidae; genus Malaya; species Malaya genurostris. The sequence continues at coordinate 158,646,282 of NC_080571.1, forward strand.
TTGAGACTGTTTCTTTTCCACACGTGAACTGCTTGCAAAGTGAAAGATGACCTCGTGTTTTTCACGGCTTATCTGTTACATCATTTCCTGCTGTCATCATGGCATCGCTGATCTTCTGACAGCTGACTAAAGTAGAGCTATGAGTGCTGCCAGCATCAACATCCTGTGTGCGTGTTTCTGAGTAAAAATTCCACAAGATGCTGTTATCAGCTAGACGGCCAATTCAGTATTACTAGCTGCCGCTCTACTAACTCTCTCTTTTATATCGTCTCACTATTTCCCGTTCTGCGAACAGGAAAGGTATTTTAACAAAGGGGCTGTCCGTACACCGCTGCCAGCAGCAGGTATAAAATGAAATGTGATGTGAGAAATAGCGTCATTAAGTTAAAGCAGCTACTCTGAACGTACGAGACACCGTCAGCATGATGGCACCGAAAACCGGTAGAAAGGCAGATTTTCATTAAGATGGAAATTAAAATAATTTGTACCGTCACTAACACATTCACAGTGCTTTAAATTTAAATTTTTAGACCCGGTTTTTGATTATTATATATTAATGCTTAAAAACAATTAATTGAGCTTTGATGACAAAACACGAAATATCTCATGTTGAACGCAAAATCGAATCCATTGTTGACGTATTCGGATCTTTTGGAAACCGGAAAAAAAAACAAGTTTGGAAATAAATGCTTAGTGTGACCACAGTGTGGAACACAACAGTTCATTCTTCTCGTAAAACTAAACACACTTTCGAGTTTACACTAATTTAACTAATTTTTTTTGGAAACACTTTATTTCACTAAGGAGAAAAACGCCTTGATGCTGAATTTAATTACACAGTGCTGCCACTATAAACATTTATTACAAATGAGATTGGAAAACAGTGCAACATTCTCTGAAAATTTTCATTTTCATTGGTGAGCTAAAATTATACATTTTAATAAACTTGTTTTCTGATTTTCTTTATACTTGGCATCATCGCTCGCGTACCCTGCAAAAAAATTTTTCTTTTCACAATGTGCGGGTAGCAACATCAAAATCAGCCATTCAGAATCTGGTCCATTTTGAAACAAAAGCAGCCCATCCAGTTGTCAGGTCTTGTCTTAGAGTACAACTAACAAAGAGGTGGGAAGTACAAGATGTACTCGAGAGGGTGGGCACTTCAGTCGCCGCCCTTTGAAGTTTAAGTTACATATAAATGATACAATGGAAAAGGTTTACAATATTCAAGTATGGTTAAATATCTCGAAGGATATCATATTCTATCATCCACAAATAAATTCCGAGTCGGCTTTTCGATGGCGAATACTTTTTGAACGCCGTAGACACACGTTTGGCAAGTTTGACGTGTTCGCGTTTCGCTTTCTGTTTCAATCCCTTGAATTGTTCTTCGTCCGTACTGTATTCAGCTGCCATATCATCTCCTGTGTCGTCGTCTCGAATGCCGGGCATGACCCACACATTTGACCTCGGCTTCGAATAATTTTTACACCAACTCCTAAGCTGTGTGCGGTGTTCCATTGCTTTTACGTTTCCAATTGCTGTCTGGAATGTATTAATAGAGAATCGTTTTAAGAATGTGGCCTTAATCCATTTCTTATGTAAATTTTGGTTATGGTTTTTGTACCATATTGAATCTCCTTCTATCAGATTATCTAACCAATCATTTGATTGATTGTTAGCTTTCAACGAATTCTTTTTCATTTACTTCATCATTTGGGATATTTGGTACTAACAAATGTTGTTTATAAGACTTTTTTGGATTTAATAAATCTAAAATAATCTTAGGTTTAAAACAGAAAACTTTTTCACTGGAAAATTGCCCGTGACTCGTCACAACATTCTATAATCCATCAGAAATAAATTACTCTGATCCTCCAACTCAACTTCAACCAATTCTGGTTCAAATAAAAACTATTTCAGTACATCTTTTGTAGTTCTAACCAGCCTTTCGGCTTGTCCATTACTAGATGGATTATAAGGAGGAATGTTAAACACTTTTATCCCCTGTTTTTCAAGAAAGGTTATGAAAAAAAATGAATTGAATGGAGGACCCCCGTCCGACACTAAAACATCAGGTAATCCAAAACTAGCAAAATAAGCTACTAATTTCTTTATAGCTTTTGCACAATCTGAGCCTTTCTTCATCTATTCTACCTCAAACCTTTTTGAAAAAGATTCTACAATTAATAGAAAAGTGTGGTGAGAAAAATGGAAGAAATCAATATGAATTCGGCTAAAGGGTTTTGTGGTTGGTGTCCAATTAGCGGACATTTTTGTTTTTGAAACAACCCTCATGCTACCGCATACCTCACAAGTATGAACATACTGTTCAATATCTCTGTTAATCCCAAACCAATAAACCTGTCTTCTTGTCAATTGTTTCATCTTAACTACTCCTGCGTAATTGGCGTGCAAAAGCCTAAGCCGCTTTGCCTTATCTGTGGAATAACCACCCGGTCTTGATACAAAATGCATCCGTCAATAATTTCCAAACTATTCTGATTGGCGAAATCGTACATAAAGCATGTCATCCATCACGCAAAAACTTCATTATCTGCTGTAAAAACAGGTCGTTTTTTGTCCCTTTGGTAATCATGACCAAATTAATTGGGAATTCGTTACTAAAATTTATACTCCTTACAAATTCTTTGTCAAGTTAATTGGGGACCTTCTGCTTCAACGGGAACCGCGAAAAAATTCGGTTTGCCCATTTGGGAAGAGGGTCTGTAACGAATTTAGAAATTATAAATAGAAAGTTCCAGTATGTATCTCTAAATTCTCGTAAAAAATATTGAATTTTTGCCCTCTTTACCAAAAATACTTATTAATGGCTTATGATCGGTATAAGCTATGAACCTTTGTCCATACAAATATTTGTTAAATTTTTTGATTGTGCAAACAAAGATTAAAGCCTCCAAATGATAAATTGGGTATTTTTTTTGCGCGTCATTCAACGTAAAAGACGTGAAACATATGATGCATCTGTCTAAAATCAAAATGAGAACAAATTGAATTCTGATTATGATAGGAACATCAGATTGAAACCCTACTATGATATCGACTCAAAAAAATTTCAATTATTATCACGTTATAATATTATTTTGCTGTTCGTTTAAAAAAAACTTTTATGGCAAGTTTTGTGAAACTCAAAAAATTAAAATATTAAAATCAACTAGTGGCATCTGAAATTGAGCAAATTTCAAATGGCAACACAAAAATACAAAGTTAAGTTTCAATGGAAGAATTTTTCTATCGATCCTATGTTGTCTTTTACAAAAATGCTTTGACATCCTGCCGAGTGGTCTGCCGTAGAAGGAGCTTATTTCAGAATTTTATATGAGAAATATATTTGACATCATCGATTTCCTTCTAGATACATTAAGTATCCGGTCGTGTAACAATTTTTGCGTTTCAGTTTTAAAAAACGTGATTAATCCACCTAGCAGTGAGATGATACCTTTTTTTTATTAATCCGCGTGCATTTTTTGCATGAATATTATTCGGTGTTTAAGTTTTCATGACATTATTTTAATGACCGTCGTTATAAGCGACAATTTGAGATTTTAATCACTCATTACTCTGTAATGTCGAAACTGCAAATAGGATCGAATTTAAATCTAGAAGTGTGATAATCGATTAAACATGCCATGATATGTAAGTTCCACTTTAGAGTTTACGGTAATTTAAGGTACTTCCAGAGCCGATATTCAGGAACCAACATAACCCAAACCGATTCGTATGGCCATATGACGAATAAATTACAACAGTTTTGAGTCCAACTTTGAAGCATAATTGGATAAAATTAATTAATTTTTGTATGTATGTATAAAACTAATTATTTTGTATATAAGTTTATTTTAATTTGAATTTTTGTTTCTGAAACCGAAATCCTAAAATCGGTATGGCCGAAGTCAGATAAATTCACCTGAATAGCTGTATAGTTTACATTTGTTTCAAAATATTTGAAAATCAGTGAAGATATCTTTGAGAAATCATAACACGAATTAAATTTTTAGGTGCCTTCTGAATCGACAACTGAATACCACTAAAACTGAAAAAAGTTAATATTTTTTATCGACTATCCAAATCTGCTAACCCGATAAACCTGATTAATTTATGTGGAATAGACATTTTTATATCAATCACCCTGTATCTCCAAAACCGGAAGTTGGATCTGACTGAAGAGCAAGATGTTTTATAGAATCTTGCAACTTTTCATTTGAATCTTAGATCGGTTCAGCCATCTACGTGAAGAATGAGTTACACAATTTTGATTTCGTTTCATATATCATCCTGTAGTTCCGGAACCAGAGGTCGGAACCAAACATAATTCAGGAACTTTGTTTGGGAGCATACGACTTTTCGTATGAATCTGAATTTGTAGAAAAGAAATTTTCAGAGAAAATTGAGTGAAATTATTTGTCACACACGCATTTGCTGATCTCGACGAACTGATTCGAATGGTATATGGATGTTATGTTCTTCCAGCATTTATTGCTGTAAGTAGTTTAAAACAATATAATTAAAAAAAAATCTGCCATCATCTGGTTTATATATGTCATATTCGAACGATTATGTTGCCAAAAACGAGCCGTGCTAAAATCGGTCCGAGGCAAATTGTCATGAAAAAGGATGCTGTACACAGTCTTTTTGGTACTTAGAAACAATCGTATGTAACAGTATAAAAAAATCGTGTTTCACGTTGCTCCCAAGCATTGCTTTGTCATACAGCGCTCAAAACTCCTACTGCTGGAATAGGGGGAAAAGTCGCTTACACAAAAATATCGATATCTCCGTTAAAAATGGACGGATTTTAACAATCTATGGCTTGTTGAATAGGTATTATCGTGCGGAATCTAAGTCTGAAAACATATTCTGTTTTCAAGGTCAATTGTGACAGATACTGTCAAAAAACTGAAAATTTTGACATGAAACTTCGAATAACTCAAAAAGTAAACATCCGATCTCAAAACCATTCAATAGCGTTTTGGGTGACGGGGAGACCTTTCATTTGCGACTAGTTTGATCAAAATCGGTCCAGCCATCTCTGAGATCTCGACCTCTTAGTTGACAACACACATACAGACACACACACATACACACACACACACACACAGACATTTGCTCAGTTCGTCGAGCTGAATCGATTGGTATATGACATTCGGCCCTCCGGGCCTCGGAAAATTTTTCGAAAGTTTGAGCGAATTCTATACCTATTTTTTATATATATAAAAAAAGGTAAAAATGTTTCGATATTTGTAATCATACGACGTCGCGAAGTTCATTCCAAAGTTTTTAGACCATTATTTTCAGTGCATCCAGAAATCGGGGACTTGCGGATGGCGGAAATAATCTACTCGCCAAACCCATTCTGAAAATACCCATAACTTTATATTCAACAGTATGGAAAAATTAATTGTTTACGAAGTTCGAACATCGATCATTGAATGTCTCAGATTTCAGAACCTAGAGCTAATTTTTAATAATACTTCAATGGATAATAGGAGCCACTTAGAAAATATATGTTTAATTTATCTATTCCTAAGTAGTCCACAAACTGTGTCGAAGACACTCTCTAAAACAATTCTCATTCCTAGTTATAAATGCTTAGAATTTAATATACTCACTAACGCTAGATACTGTGAGAAGTATTTTATCAATCATCAATAGATCTTGGAACTTTAATAAACTTTTCCAAAGAAACCGTCTAACTAAATCTGCATAATTTTGAGTCACAGGACTATTTCTGCATCAAATGGTCGTAGATTATAAGTCTACACAAGAACTAAAAATTTTCTGAAGAGATTATGGTTCTATCTGTGGTAAGAATTCATTGTTCCAATTAGTCGAAAAAATAAATGATCTGGGACACCTTATTGTCGGATTTCTAATTCACGTTCCCTGTGTTGTAGAAGACTTCACTGTAAAACGTTCGGTCTTCAGAGCCTCTAAATTCGTATTTCAAAGTGATTACATGTGCTAGTTGTGTTGTCAAGTAGATAACTCAAGTTTTCTTTTTGATCTCACACTCTACTCGCGTTACTACAATAATTTCTCTATAATTTTTTTTCCACAAGTAATTTCTTAGTGCATTTGCTCAATTGTTTTACCAATAAATAAAAATATTCGCTTTTGCCCATAATAGAAACTCCCTAGGGTTTGGATGATTTAAAAAAGAAATTTAGATAAGTAAACATTTAACTCGCGTACCTCCGCTGGTTGGATGGGGGTGGGATTCAATTTATACTTCGTATTGACAAAGTCGGACCACACCAAGATCGATCGTTCACTTATAAATAATTATTTTATCTGGATCCATCGCGGAGGGGACAGAACTAATACTGGTTGAAATTGACAATAGGTCATTAGGTGGTTTCAAGCTTTCTTATGCCTGGAATTGATCACCAATTTGAATTATCTTGATCCAATTGGGATGAATATTAATATATCACATTCGTACTGAACTGGTGAACTTTATTTAAAAAAAGAGGACTTTTATTATCAGGAATAAGAGTAAATTGACATCTTATGAACCGTTAAGGAACTTTCAAACCTTTTCGATCCGTTCGCTATCGGTAATAATGCTTACAAATTGCAATGGCGGCGAAACTGATTGGCCAGATGTGCTTAAATTTCTCCCACTTTGACACAGGTGTCACCTTCTAACTGAAAGTGAAGTGTGAGATGTGTGTGTGTGTGTTTTTTTGTAAATAGCTATTTATTGGAATATGAGTTAAAATTAAATTATTAAGATTTAAATTGGGTGTTCAGCCACAAGTATTGTCTTTTCACCTCTATTATATACATGATTTGGTTATTACCATGAAGACATCATTTACTTCCGCAATTCTGTGATTTTTGTGTAGGGAAAATTCTAAACCTACTTGTATTATGTAATGGGGAAAAGGAACTTATATACTAACTTACTAACTAATATAGTGAGCTAATCGATTCAATTGAAGATTGCATCGAATTTTGTCGGAATTTGCTTATAATGTTATGAGACATTACATCTAATGGTTCTATATCTGTGACTCTGTGTAACTCATTTGTACTAAACCAGGAAGGACGCTTCAAAATCATTTTCAGAATTTTATTCTGAATCCTCTGAAGCGTTTTCTTTCTGGTGGAACAACAACTTGACCAAATTGGTACTGCATAAATCATGGCTGGCCTGGAAATTTGTTTATAAATTAACAATTTGTTTTTTAGACAGAACTTAGAATTTTTGTTTATAAGAGGATATAAACATTCAATATATTTATTACACTTTGCCTGGATTCCTTCAATGTGATCCTTGAAAGTGAGTTTTTTTTTCATACGTTAAACCTAAGTATTTAGCTTGATCAGACCATGTCAATTCCAAGCCATTCAATTTGAGAATGTGATTATTGTTTTGTTCAAGAAAAGAATCTCTTGGCTTATTAGGAGAGATAATTAATTGCGATTTTGCTGCATTTGCTTTAATTTTCCTTTTTGACAGATAATCACTGAAAATATTTAAGCTTCTTTGTTGGCGACTGCAGATCACTTATCACTCACTTACCTGTGGCTAACAGACTTGCAACTCCAATGGACAATCCATAAGATTTATTTGCTTTTATCATGTTCGTTACTCTTACGAGTTGATGAGTAGTTGAATGTTCATGACGAAATACAAACTGCTCTGGTAAAAAAAAGAATTCTCATTTATATGAGACATCATTCTCAATAAGATATTTTTTTCAAAAATTTTACTGATAGAAGAAAGTAAGTTAATTGGTCGATAACTTGATGTTTCTGCTGGGTTTTTATCCAGTTTGAGGATAGGAATTATTTTAGCGTTTTTCCATATTTTTGGGAAGCAAGTTAATGAAAAACACTTGCTGAAAATTTTAACCAAGACAACATCCGGAAGATTTTTAATAAGAATATTAAAAATTCTATCATTACCAGGAGCCTTCATGTTTTTAAGTTTCCTAATGGTTGACTTAATTTCATAAAAATTCGTCTCAATAATGTCATTTGGTAATAACATTTGAGTTGAAATATGATCATATTTCCGTGAGAGTTTATTTTCAATAGGACTCACAACGTTCAAATTAAAATTGTGGACACTCGAACTGCTGAGCAAGTTTTTGAGCTTTTTCGCCATTTGTAAGAAGTATTTGATTTCCTTCCTTGAGAGCAGGAATTGGTTTCTAAGGTTTCTTAAGAACCTTAGAAAGTTTCGAGAAAGGTTTAGAATATGGTTTTTTTTGTTCAACGTCTTTAGCGAAATTTTCTTTTCGCAAAAGAGTAAATCTATGTTTAATTTCTTTTTGTTAATCCTTAACTATGTTTTTCATAGCAGGGTCACGAGAACGTTGATATTGTCGTCGACGAACATTCTTCAACCGAATGAGCAGTTGTAGATTGTCATCGATGATAGGAGAATTTAATTTAGTTTGAGCTTTGGGAACTGAAAGATTTCTAGCTTCGATAATGGAATGATTCAAATTATCAATTGCTGTGTCGATGTCCGCAGAATTTTCTAAAATAGTTTCATGATCCACATGATTTTCAATGTGAGATCTGTAATCCAACCGATTAGCTCTATGATAGTTGAATATAGAACTAATTGGATTAATTACAGCTTCGTTGGAAAATCTGAATGTTACAGGAAGATGATCTGAGTCAAAGTATATGACATTCGGCTCTCCGGGCCGCGGTTCAAAAGTCGGTTTTTACAGTGATTGTATAGCCTTTCTATATGAGCCATGGATTTTCAAATCAAAAAATTTGGAAACCCCATACCAATATATAACCCAAGTAGCAAACATGGCTCTAGCATTGTATTTTTTCACTCTTCTCGCAACTATTGTGCGATTGAAAAAGCGCAGTTTGCTTGCATGATGTGCATCAAATTTCTTGTTTGATAAGTTTCATAACACGGATTCAGTAATAGCCGTTCAACCGAGAAGGTTGTGTATAGAAGCGTACAGTTTAATAACGCTGGTTAGTTTACACGCGTTAAATACGACAACGGTTGAACTACAGGTAGAGACCTGTTGGCAGCAGCCGTTAAAACGTATAGTCGTGCTGCATAAGAAAGCCCTAGTGCTGGGCCAAGCTGGTGAAGGAAACAACAAAGGGCGTTTCCCAAGCTCTACCCAGGCCACAATATACAGCCACAAGTGCTGAGCAGGAGAGTGCAAAGGCACATCGAAGAAGAGGAGTGCAAAGGCACACAGAAGCAGGAGAGTGCAAAGGCACACCGGTGCGAAGGCACTTCGGTGCAGAAGCATATCGGTGCAGAAGCATATCGGTGCGGAGCACAAGGAAGAAGGAGACAAGACAACTCGGTCTTTCCACTGCCATACAACACGCAGGTATACACCGGTGACCTGCGCTGGTTACAGCTGGCGAAAACAAAAGTAAATCGGAAATCGAGTGGTGCTGGATGTCAGGTAGCAGTAGCATCACATCCAACAATCAGCAACCTACAAGAACATCTAGAGCAACGAGGATCTACACGGCAGTGCAACGGAGATAGACAGCAATTTCAAGGTAGAAGTTTTTTCTTTTCCTTTTGATTGAGTACTGTGTAGTGTTGGTTTCATTTTTTATTTAAAGTTTCATTAAAAATTTTAATGTTATGGATGAATCCATGGACGTAAATCCTAGCATGAATCCGATACCCCCACGAACGAAAAAATATCAGGAGAGCTCTTCTGGGCCTTGGATAGTCTTTTTTAGACGTATATCAAAGCCATTAAACATTGTACAAATTAATAAAGGTTTGACATCACGATACTCTTCAATCAAAGAGATCATAAAAGTAAATAACGATAAAATTCGTTTTGTGGTAAATAATTTGAAACACGCGAATGATATTGTCTCTTCGGAACATTTCATTAAAGAGTATAAAGTTTACATACCCTCCAAAGATGTCGAAATTGACGGTGTTGTTACCGAAGCGAGTCTTTCGGTAGATGATTTACTCAAGCATGGTGTTGGTCGTTTCAAGAACTCTATGCTTGAGGGTGTGAATATACTGGAGTGCAAACAACTGTACTCAGTAGTTCATGAAGAGGAAAAGAAAGTTTATCGCCCATCAGACTCGTTTCGAGTGACATTTGCCGGGTCTGCGTTGCCGTCCCATGTCTATGTCGATAAAATTCGCCTCCCTGTTCGGCTTTTTGTTCCAAATGTAATGAATTGTACGAACTGCAAAAAATTCGGCCACACAGCTACTTACTGTAGTAATAAACCAAAATGTATTAAGTGTGAAGGGCCTCATAAAGATAATGATTGCAACAAGGAAATTGAAAAATGTATTTATTGTGGGAATAGTCCTCATGAGGATAATTCAGTATGCACTGCATTTAAAGTACACAAAGACAAAATTAAGCTTTCTTTAAAAGCACGGTCTAAGCGCACATATGCAGAAATGCTTAAAACGGTCATTGATGTCCCTCCTTTGGAAACCGAAAACGGGTTTTCAAATTTAGAGGACTCAGAGGACTCTGACTCTGACGAAAATAGTGAAGGTATTTCGTTTATCACTACCCAAGGGTCAGTTAAGAGAAAGAAGTCTTCTTCCAAATTACCAAAAAAGACACCTAAAATTTCATCTTCAAAAAAAGTCAAAACCAAAGACTGTGCCTCCTGGTTTGTCAAATTCACAAACCAATCCAGGATCTAGCACAGAAAAAGGTAATAATCCTGTGGGCTCTATTTCACAGCCACCAACAGGATTACTGAAGTTTTCGGAAATTGTTGAATGGATTTTCTCAGCATTCAATATATCTGAACCCTTAAAGACCCTCATAATGGCATTCCTTCCAATAGCTAGAAATTTTTTGAAGCAGTTATCAGCTCAATGGCCAATTGTCTCAGGTTTTGTATCTTTTGATGGATAATTTATCACCCGCTTCAAATGATACAATCACTGTCCTGCAGTGGAATTGTCGAAGCATCATGCCAAAACTTGATTCATTTAAAATTTTATTGCATAGTCAAAAATGTGATGTATTTGCTTTATGCGAAACATGGCTTACTTCAAACATAGCTTTAAATTTTAATGATTTTAACCAGAGATGTCTATCTCCTCTGTGTGACGAAGAGCAAGCAAAATTTCTCCCCTCGCACTGACAACTTCAACGAGAGCTCTTCTCTTTCACATTTATACACCACTGTGGTGTAAAGTGTACACGCATCATGAGTGCGTTTGTTTATTTCCTTTTACCTCTTCCACTGAATCGCACCAAAGTGCTAGAGCATTAGCTAATAAATTCTCTGAGGTGGATGCAGATACTTTCACAGAGGTGTACACGCCGGTGAGCACTCTGCTGTATGGTTTGCGTAGATGAAGCGTGGACACGCAAAATCAGCAAAATAAAACAATTTATCGTAAAATTTTCGGTTTTCCTTGCAAATTTTTCATAGCAAGGCCAGATCTACTCTCTATTAATTGAAGTTCACAGAAGTGTTCGCTCAACATCACGCGCCAGTGGTCACTTGGGTGTATTTAGACGAGAGCGCGTGTGAGCGATTCATGCGAAGAGAATGTGTTTCACTCGCGCCAGCTGCTTTAACCACAAGCACACACTCAAATGCTGTCTATTCGACACTGAGAAGACGTGCGCTTTCCGCTTTGTGCGGTGCTTCGTTTTTTTCATCCTCGGTGTGGCAAAAATCTGACTCTAGCGTGTATCTCTCTGGTGAAATGCCATCTCTGATTTTAACATTATACGTCTCGATAGAGACTCTCCGTATGGTGGAGTGCTTTTGGGAATTAAGAAATGCTATTCCTTTTATAGATTAAACATCCCTTCAACTTCTAGTATAGAAGTTGTTGCTTGCCAAATAAACATTAAAGGCAAAGATATTTGCATAGCTTCGGTTTATATTCCTCCAAAAGCACAAGTTGGACAGCGACAGCTTAATGAAATGGTTGAAGCCCTTCCTGCTCCACGATTGATTCTGGGGGATTTAAATTCGCACGGAATGATGTGGGGTTCCGTTTACAATGATAGCAGATCATCTTTAATACAAAACATTTGTGACAATTTTAGCATGACGGTATTAAATATGGGTAGCATGACACGGATCCCAAGACCTCCTGCACGCCCAAGTGCATTAGATCTATCTCTTTGCTCAACATCAATTCGACTAGATTGCACCTGGAAAATATTGCCTGATTTACACGGTAGCGATCATTTACCAATCATCATCTCAATTAGCAATAGCAATTGCATTGCTACTTCAGCTAGTATTCCATATGATTTGACAAAAAATATCGATTGGATTAAATACCAAAGTAGTATCTCTAGTATTTTGAATTCAATGGAAGAGCTCCCTCCACTTGAAGAATATGACTTCCTCATTTGTTCGATTCTGGAGGCAGCAGAACAATCCCAAACTAAACGCTTTCCTGGGCCAACGACTAACAGAAGGCCTCCCAACCCCTGGTGGGACAAAGAGTGCTCAGAGGCTAAACTCGCAAAACAAAATGCTTGCAAGACGTTTCTAAAACGGGGAGGAGGAACTCCTCAGAATTTTGAAAAACTTATGGTTTTAGAAACCAAGTACAAGAGCATACTTCGAGCCAAAAAATGTAGCTATTGGAGAAATTTTGTCGAAGGTTTGTCAAGAGAAACCTCAATGAGCACTCTTTGGAACACGGCCAGACGAATGAGGAATCGTAACTTGGGCAATGAGAGTGATGAATACTCGAACCGATGGATATTTGACTTTGCTAGGAAAGTTTGCCCAGATTCTGTTCCTACGCAGAGCATTATTCGGGGATCTCCTCCAAATAATGGTTTTATTAATAACCCATTTTCAATGATGGAATTTTCTATAGCACTCTTGTCTTGTAAAAATAACGCTCCTGGGTTGGACAGAATTAAATTCAACTTGGTGAAGAATCTGCCCGACCTCGCAAAAAGACGTTTGTTGGAATTGTTCAACAAGTTTCTTGAGCAAAATATTGTTCCACCTGACTGGAGACAAGTGAAAGTTATCGCCATTCAAAAGCCGGGGAAACCAGCTTCCAATCACAACTCATATAGACCCATTGCGATGTTGTCCTGCATCAGAAAATTGTTCGAAAAAATTATTCTACGACGTCTCGACACTTGGGTCGAGACGAACGGTTTGTTGTCAGATACTCAGTTTGGTTTCCGTAGAAATAAAGGGACGAATGATTGCCTTGCATTACTTTCGTCTGACATCCAAATTGCCTTCGCTCAAAAGCAACAAATGGCATCTGTATTTTTAGACATTAAAGGAGCATTTGATTCAGTTTCCATTGATGTTCTTTCAGACAAGCTCCACCAACATGGACTCCCAGCGGTTATAAATAATTATTTGCACAACCTTTTGTCAGAGAAACGCATGCATTTTTCATATGGCGATTTGACAACATTCAGAATTAGCTACATGGGTCTACCGCAAGGCTCATGCCTCAGTCCGCTCCTTTATAATTTTTACGTGAATGACATTGACAGCTGTCTAGTAACCCCATGTACACTAAGACAATTGGCAGATGATGGCGTGGTTTCAGTTACTGGACCCAAAGCTATTGATCTGCGTAAACCATTGCAAGATACCTTAGATAACTTGTCCGTTTGGGCTGTTCATCTTGGTATCGAATTCTCTGCGGAGAAAACAGAGTTAGTCGTCTTTTCAAGAAAGCATGATCCCGCGCAGCTTCAGCTCCATATGATGGGAAGAATGATCCAACAGGTTTTAACTTTTAAATACCTCGGGGTGTGGTTTGATTCCAAATGCACGTGGGGAGGACACATTAGGTATCTGATAACGAAATGCCAACAAAGAGTAAATTTTCTTCGAACAATAACAGGATCTTGGTGGGGTTCTCATCCGCAAGATCTAATAAAATTGTATCAAACAACGATACTTTCAGTGATGGAATATGGATGCGTTTGTTTTCGTTCCGCTGCAAACTCTCATATTATCAAACTTGAGCGAATTCAGTACCGTTGCTTGCGAATTGCCTTAGGCTGCATGCATTCGACACATACAATGAGTCTTGAAGTTCTGGCGGGAGTTCTTCCATTGAAAGATCGATTTTGGGAGCTTTCATCACGCCTGCTAATAAGATGTGAGGTGCTGAATCCCATGGTAATTGATAATTTCGAACGACTAGTCGAGCTTCGATCTCAAACAAAATTCATGACAGTATATTTTAACCATATGTCACAGGAAATCAACCCTTCAAGATATATTCCTATCCGTGTCAGCATCCTAAGTGCCCCTGACTCAACTTTATTTTTCGATACATCCATGCAGCGCGAAGTGCGTGGAATCCCGGATCATCTACGCTCGACGGAAATCCCAAAAATATTTTCAAGTAAGTTCAGGCATATTGACTCTGAGAAAATGTTTTACACGGACGGATCGCGAATTGAAGAAGCGACAGGGTTTGGTATGTTCAACAATAATGTTTCGGCCTCATTTAGGCTTCAAGAACCTGCATCTGTTTATATAGCAGAGCTAGCAGCAGTTCATTATAGTTTGAGTGTAATCGTCACATTATCTCCAAACCATTATTTCCTCTTCACAGATAGTCTGAGTGCAATTGAAGCCATTCGCTCAAACATGACTGGCAAGACTGAACCGTTTTTCCTGGGCAAAATAAAACAGTGCCTGAACGACATATTGAACAATAATTATCTAATCACTATAGTCTGGGTCCCGGCTCATTGCTCCATTCCTGGCAATGAAAGAGCCGATATTTTAGCCAAACGTGGTGCTATTGAGGGTGAAATTTATGAGCGACCGATTGCTTTCAACGAATTCTATAGCTCGTCTCGCCAAAGAACACTTGCCAGCTGGCAAGCTTCTTGGGATAGTGATGATCTGGGTCGGTGGATGCACTCAATTATTCCGAAAATATCGACAAAGGCATGGTTCAGGGGACTGGATGTGAGTAGGGATTTCATTCGTGTGATGTCCAGACTCATGTCCAATCACTACACGTTAGATGCACATCTCCTTCGAATTGGGCTCTCCGAGACTAATCATTGTGCTTGCGGAGAAGGTTATCGGGATATTGATCATGTCGTTTGGACATGCGTGGAGTATCGTGATGTCAGATCTCAACTAATAAATTCTTTGCGTACCCAAGGTAGACTATCCAATATCCCAGTTCGAGACATTCTTGCTTGTCGTGACCTTTCATACATGAAACTTATTTATCATATCATAAAGAAAATTGGAGTTTCAATTTAATAAAGGCCCCTTTTAAGACTTAGTTCTGATCCCAGCTGCGTCCATGAGTCCAACCAATAGCTAAATTAGAATAAAAATTATGTAATGATACAAACAAACTCGAAACAGTTTATGAAATTATCAACAAAATGTCTGAAAATAACAGCTTATTTTATAATTTATAGAAGTTAATCGTTTGGTTCAAATAATATTTCCGAGTAGATTTCATAATTAATGACGAGTTACCTAAGATGATATTTAAGCTATAAGAGAATATGTTTTAATAAATTCAAAAGGTTGTGACTATGTTAGAATTAAATTAGGATAAGAATATTATGTAAAAGTGATGCTACGGCGAAGAAAAACTTATGTAAACTGCCTTAAGAAATAAACGTATTTATGAAAAAAAAAAAGTTTCATAACAGTAATATTTGTTAAGTAGAAACTGAAAATGAAACTGCTCAAATGAGCTTATTGTAGAATCAGTTAAATAATCCGATGTGGAACCTAATACTTTTAGGTTTTTGATTTGGTTTCACAAGCAGTAATATGAATGTTTTTCACATTCGTTACAAAAACATGTAAAATCATTTGTCAAGCATATCTAACATATATAACCGTTCTGTAGCAATTGTGAAACATGCAAATTTTAGCAAGTTTTAATTGCTACTTGGGAAGCAACTCGAGAACGTACCACGTGTTCGTTTTACTCGAAGTCAGAGTCGTCCGCGTGTAGGTTCAAAAACGAAAAAAATATTAGTTTCCTGCTGTTTCTGGTTGAAGGCAACTACTAGCCACGACGTCCGAAATGCGAATGAGAGAACCACCTGAGCGTTTGAGGTTTTACACCATGCAAGTCTATTTTTCTGCTGCTGGTTGAAGGCAACTGCTCGCTACAATGTCCGAGAGACGAATAAGAGTACCCCCTGAGCTTTGAAGGTTTTACATTACACAGAAGATCTGTTTCCGCTATTGCCACGACGCCCGAGAGGTGACCTGAGCACGACCTGTGTGTTCGAGACTTTACACCGCGCAGAAGCTCTGAATTTGATGCTGTTGGTTGAAGGCGACTATTCGCCACGACATCCGAAAGACAATACGAGCACGACCTGAGCATTTGAGGTTTTACACCATGCAGAAGATCTGTTTTTGCTGCTTCTGGTCGAAGGCGACTGCTCATCACTACGTCCGAAAAGCGAATAAGAGCTGCAACCTGAGCGTTCTAGTCTATACCACGCCAAAGGTTTGTTGTTACTGATGTCGGTGAAGAAATGAACTAGAGGGTTCGAAAGTATCAAACTTTTCCCGGCTCGCAGCTCCCAAGCATCTGCAAAATATGCGGAGTGAGGGAAAAGTCGCACGCAACCTTCTTCTTTCCAGTGCCACGTCGACCTGTACATTGCTTGACGAAAGATCATCATCCACGTAAACGTCGTTTTGGCAGTGAGTCATGTTTTTAAAGCGCCGAAAATGCCACCGAAGATCGAATCATCAATACATGAAACTTATTTATCATATCATGAAACTGATTTATCATATCATAAAGAAAATTGGAGTTTCAATTTAATAAAGGCCCCTTTTAAGACTTAGTTCTGATCCCAGCTGCGTCCATGAGTTCAACCAATAGCTAAATTAGAATAAAAATTATGTAATGATACAAACAAACTCGAAACAGTTTATGAAATTATCAACAAAATGTCTGAAAATAACAGCTTATTTTATAATTTATAAAAGTTAATCGTTTGGTTCAAATAATATTTCCGAGTAGATTTCATAATTAATGACGAGTTACCTAAGATGATATTTAAGCTATAAGAGAATATGTTTTAATAAATTCAAAAGGTTGTGACTATGTTAGAATTAAATTAGGATAAGAATATTATGTAAAAGTGATGCTACGGCGAAGAAAAACTTATGTAAACTGCCTTAAGAAATAAACGTATTTATGAAAAAAAAAAAAAAAGTTTCATAACAGTAATATTTGTTAAGTAGAAACTGAAAATGAAACTGCTCAAATGAGCTTATTGTAGAATCAGTTAAATAATCCGATGTGGAACCTAATACTTTTAGGTTTTTGATTTGGTTTCACAAGCAGTAATATGAATGTTTTTCACATTCGTTACAAAAACATGTAAAATCATTTGTCAAGCATATCTAACATATATAACCGTTCTGTAGCAATTGTGAAACATGCAAATTTTAGCAAGTTTTAATTGCTACTTGGGAAGCAACTCGAGAACGTACCACGTGTTCGTTTTACTCGAAGTCAGAGTCGTCCGCGTGTAGGTTCAAAAACAAAAAAAAATGTTAGTTTCCTGCTGTTTCTGGTTGAAGGCAACTACTAGCCACGACGTCTGAAATGCGAATGAGAGAACCACCTGAGCGTTTGAGGTTTTACACCATGCAAGTCTATTTTTCTGCTGCTGGTTGAAGGCAACTGCTCGCTACAATGTCCGAGAGACGAATAAGAGTACCCCCTGAGCTTTGAAGGTTTTACATTACACAGAAGATCTGTTTCCGCTATTGCCACGACGCCCGAGAGGTGACCTGAGCACGACCTGTGTGTTCGAGACTTTACACCGCGCAGAAGCTCTGAATTTGATGCTGTTGGTTGAAGGCGACTATTCGCCACGACATCCGAAAGACAATACGAGCACGACCTGAGCATTTGAGGTTTTACACCATGCAGAAGATCTGTTTTTGCTGCTTCTGGTCGAAGGCGACTGCTCATCACTACGTCCGAAAAGCGAATAAGAGCTGCAACCTGAGCGTTCTAGTCTATACCACGCCAAAGGTTTGTTGTTACTGATGTCGGTGAAGAAATGAACTAGAGGGTTCGAAAGTATCAAACTTTTCCCGGCTCGCAGCTCCCAAGCATCTGCAAAATATGCGGAGTGAGGGAAAAGTCGCACGCAACCTTCTTCTTTCCAGTGCCACGTCGACCTGTACATTGCTTGACGAAAGATCATCATCCACGTAAACGTCGTTTTGGCAGTGAGTCATGTTTTTAAAGCGCCGAAAATGCCACCGAAGATCGAATCATCAATCAAGTTCAGCGTAAAACTTAAAAAGACGTTCGACCAGACCCAGGGTATGCTAGAGGAAGCCTTCGACGAGGCAGGAAAAGTTTGTGTACTTTCGGATCGGACAAAAAATTAAATGTATCCGTCTGTTTTGTTTAAATACAGAGAGAAAACAGCCTTTTGGATATTATGTCACTTTTTTCCAATATCATATACTCACTATTTGTTATTAATACATCTCCCTTGCGATATTTTTAGATCTATGTGGAAAAATGAAACCTCGGAAAGTAAGGAAGAGATAACGAAAACGAATGAGAATTTCATTGACAATATGCCTGGTCGTGTAGCAGAACGCTTTACCTTTTTCTCAACCTATAAACTGATATAATTTATGAAAGTTTGAACCCCCCCTTTCAATGACTCCTCGCACGAGCTGGTTAAAACTGGCAAAAAGGGATTTTTCACTGATAGACACAGTGAGAGCATGCAGGTTTTAGTGACCACTTCTACTTCAGAAAGGCCTTAAACTTCTCAAATAGCTATCAGCCTAGGAATTACTCGGTTTAAAGGTATTCGGTTCTCTGGACTTTAAAACCGTAAATCACATCGCAATTAAGACCACTCGCGCATGGATAATACTAACCGGACCACCTTTATGAACGTAATGAATGTAATTTAACTTCTACGAAATTCATCATACAATTTATTTCTTTCAAGAGCTTTAAATTTCCTTGGGAAAGGTACAAAATTAAGAGAGGGAATTTTTGTTTCGTTGCCCTTTTATATCCCTTTGCATATCGATTTGGGTTGCCACATTGATACATTATCGATGAAACCAGGGATCCCTTCTGAACTATGATGCATGATCATTCACGAACAGATGGCGCCCTTTCGCCCTTTCCACGAACATACTCGGTTTGATGTCGATGACGTCTCCATGTTTGTTTAACTTCCATTTTGTCCATTTCACTTTAATCGGCTGCTGGCTGACGATATTGAATTCTGAATTGAGAAGAGAAGAACCGGTAGCGGAATTCATAAAAAATTAGAGGATTGGACAGGTCCTTACCTTGTCCATTCCCACGAGTGCCTTGTATTTCAAATTGTTGTTCAATCCTTAATGGCACACAAATGGGAATGATACGCGCAGATTGGTTATTGTGATGACTGCTGTTGAGTTGCGGGTTCGTCCACAGGAGAAAATTTTAGACACAGGACTGTGTTTGTTGCCATTTGCCTAAACGATTGAGTGGAATCGAAGTGAAGTCCGCATCTGGCAATGAGTGTAGTGCCGATCCAGTTAAAAAGTGAATTGGTGTTAGCGGTTCATAATCTGTTGGGTCGTCGCTCAATGGTACTAATGGCCTTGAGTACCAGGCCATATCATCCAAATGAAGGTGTTGCGATCTAAGCACCCTAATGAAGTGTTTTTGTACGGAATAGATTGCTGCTACCCACAATCCGCCAAAGTGAGATGCTTTAGGTGGATTAAAATGCCATCGTGTACCTATCGAAGCGCATTCTTGAGCGATGGATTGCTGGTGTTCCTTTGTGCGGATCAGCTTGCGGAGTTCGTTGGCGGCACCTACAAAGTTACGACCGTTGTCGCTGTATAGATCTGAGCAGAGCCCTCGACGAGAGACGAAGCGACGAAGCGCTTGAATGAATTGGGCTGTCGTAAGATCTGCGACCAATTCAAGATGAACTGCCTTAGTACAAAAACAAATGAAGACAGCCATGTAAGCCTTTGTAGGTGATGCTCTGCGATGCTGAGGCTTGATCAGTACCGGTCCCCAGTAATCCACACGGAAAACCATCTGATTTTAGTAACTTTAGTCTTATTTTAGTTTTTGAATAGTTTAGCTGTGGTCCCTGCTGGACCTACTAAGCCTTTTGTGGTGAGTGTAGATTTCGTTTCAGTGATTTTGATCTTGTACCTTAGCATGTCCGATGACGGTTATCAGTATAATCCAAGGGCCTTTACAACCGGATCGCAATTGAATTTTACTGTGGATTGCAATGCTCGTTTGTCCAATGGGACATCATCCAAAACCTTCTCTTCGTTTGATGCCCATTTACGCAGCTCGAAGCCGCCCCTTGCAAGCAGACTATCCAGTTGCTGGCGTAGAGCAATTGTTTCAGGTGTTGAATTTGCTCCAGAATCATCCACATAAAAATCATTAATTAGCACCTGGGCAGCCAAAGGGAAATTAGTACCTTCATCCAGTGTTGGTGATTGCCGAAAATTTCACAGAAGCTGCTATATTGCTATCTATATTGTATACAACATTTTCAATCCGGTAGAAGATGCTACAAGAACTCGAATCCCTCAATCCATGAACCGCGAGAGAATTTTTCTACATTCCTTCGCTCCACTTCATACTCTGAGTATTTCTCGGCCCTTAAAAAAATTACAGTCTGATAATGATCGTTGCTGTGTGGAATTTCCCAAGAGAGAATCGCAAGTTGACAATTATCGCAGAAAATCGAGTCGATGATTCAACTTGATGATTCTAATACTAGGTTGCAATATTTCAAAACCCTTGTGTGGAGCATTCACAGACATTTTCATAGACACAACTTATACAAAGATTATATGCACATAGTTAGAATAAGCGGCAATAGTGAAATGATTCAATCGTAATTATCAACTGCCTGTATAGAATCGGATCGCGAAACGAGAATAAGTGACCGTTTGTTGCTTCAGAGAAGATCCCCACAGTAGCGTGCCAACCTTTGATTCTCAGAAATGTCATCGAGAGAAATTCGCTCTCGCACTGGTGTCGATTCTATGTTAAATGAGCCATGCGGGGTTTTTGTTGTTGCGATGATTTCCAACTCTCTTTGAAGGCACTGATTCAATCGTTGAAGAGTTGCCAGCGAACGTTCTTTGATACGATAAAAGCCATCCTTGCCTTCATCCTTTGCCAATTGTAGCAGGGTTCTTGTATAGAGAAAAGGTGCACTTGCCATACCATATGTAACTGTTTTCAATTCATAGGCTGTAAGTGGGACGTCCGGTGTTAATCTCCAGAAGATTCGTTGTAATGGTGTATCTCGCTCGTCTACGAGAATTTGGCGATACATTTGACGAATGTCAGCGATAATCATGATCGGATGTTTTCTGAAATGCATAATGATTGATCTCAAATCTTGTTGCACAGTTGGACCGATCATTTGTGCTTCATTCAAGGACGGACTCTTGTTGTTTCTGCATGAAGCATCAAATACTACACGAACTTTAGTTGTAGAGCTATCCTCTCGAACAACAGCGTGATGCGGAAGATAGATGGGGTGGATTGTCGCTCTCGTAAACTTGTTGCATGTATCCTAATACTTCTTCCAAGAAAATTTTATATACCTGCTGAAACTATATATTTCGTTTCAAACGAGTTTCGAGTAAATGAAATCGACGGAGTGCAATTTTTCGATTGTCTTGTACATAAGTGATGACATCTTATTTAAATGGAAGGCGTACAACGTATCGTCCTTCAGCTGTTCGAGATACGTTGCTACAGAAATGCTCTTCACACGCAGCTTCCTCTATGGAAAGACTAGGAGATAATCTATTCTTTTCCAGAGTCCATAACCTTTTCCTGAACTGATGTATATCTGTAATAGTAGCTATGTACTTGATCCTTTACTGGATTGATTGATCGTACTGTGCTGGATTTTCCGGTTACTACCCAGCCGAGCTCAGAATTTATGAGAGTGGGAAGATTATCGCCAAGATGAATAGTTCCCGCGATTTTGAAGAGGTCGAAGAAAATTTCTGCTCCAAGAATCAAATCGATGTAGCTACTCTTATAGAATGACGGGTCCGCTAACTGAATTCCCGATGGAATATTCCATGACGAAATATCGACCGATTCAGAAGGTATATCCAATGTAAGTTTTGGTAAGATCGAAAATTCAATAGTAGATGAATAATTGCTAATTCTAGAGAAAATAGTGGAACATAATTTATGCTTTGCTTGCGTAGTAGATTGACCTATTCCTGTGATAGGTAACAGATCGGCTGAAAAGTTCGTATCGTTTCTATGAGAGGGCGCCACTATAATTAAATCCATACCATTTTCAGTTAGTACCAACCTTCAAAAGATACGTGTATAAATTTGACAGCTGTCTGATTATTAGTTTGTGAGATATTGCATTTTGAGTGAAGCTACTTTTGTTATTGTGAAAAAAATTGGAAAAAAGGAATTTCGTGTGTTGATGAAACACTACTTTTTGATGAAATAAAGTGCCGCCGATACCAAAAAATGGCTTGATGAGTGTTATCCAGACTCTGCACCGGGCGAAGCAACAATTCGTAAGTGGTTTGCAAAATTTCGTACTGGTCATATGAGCACCGAAGACGATGAACGCAGTGGACGTCCAAAAGAGGCTGTTACGGATGAAAACGTGAAAAAATCCACAAAATGATTTTCAATGACCGTAAAGTGAAGTTGATCGAGATAGCTGACACCCTAAAGATATCAAAGGAACGTGTTGGACATATTATTCACGAATATTTGGATATGAGAAAGCTTTATGCAAAATGGGTGCCGCGTGAGCTCACAATCGATCAAAAACAACAACGAATTGATGATTCTGAGCAGTGTTTGGAGCTCCATCACTTCACTCCGGAGTCCAATCGACAGTCAGCTGAGTGGACTGCACGCGATGAATCGAACCCAAAGCGTGGAAAGACTCAACAATCGGCCGGTAAGGTTATGGCGTCTGTATTTTGGGATTCGCATGGTATAATTTTCATCGACTACTTTGAAAAGTGTGTTTCTATAAAACGATACGAACTTTTCAGCCAAACTGTTACGTAAACTTTCGTACGTTTAGTTGTTAACAATTGTGCGAACGATTCCGTTATAAAACAGCATTCACTACCGGAGTCTAGTAATGCTCGGCCAACGTGCTGTGTGCCATTACTGTCAACTACAGTTACCATGGCAGTGGCAAGATATACGCGTGTGCGTCCAATTTCTGTGGACGCATATCCATGTGTTTCAGGGATGGATGTTGTTAAAGTCATTTTGGGCTGTATAATATTCGATGATGGCTGGGTTGTCTTTGAAATCGATGTTTCAGGTGATCTGGAACTGCCAGCAGTTTCTATGCTAGTGATCCAGAGACCCTTGCATTTTCGACATGTGTTACCGGACGAGCAAACTTTGCTGACATTTCCCTTTCGTAGACAATTTCTACATAATTGATGACAATGAACTTTTCTCTCTTTCTCTTTAATAGTCATTTTTGAAAAAGTTGCGCATTGATACACCGGGTGGTGATCGAGGCATACAAAACATTTTTCGATAATTTATTAATATATATTAAACTTTTATTGATTTGTGTTGCCCCATGGCGGCAATTGACG
Organism: Malaya genurostris; assembly: GCF_030247185.1. NCBI lineage: Eukaryota > Metazoa > Arthropoda > Insecta > Diptera > Culicidae > Malaya > Malaya genurostris. The sequence continues at coordinate 158,669,880 of NC_080571.1, forward strand.
TGGAGACTGCTTCTTGGGTAACGGCGGTGGTGAAACATCTGAACCCCTTTCTTAAATAGTTTGTAGTACTGTGACTCTTCTTTGAATAAACGATGTTAGGCTTTGAAACGAGATTGATTCCTGCGTCGAGTATTCTTCCCAATCGCGCCTAGTCGTTGAATCAAGGCGGATGCTCAGCATGCGAATTAAAAGAAGATCCCAGTACTCCGTTTTTTCTCCCAACTGCTGCAGAACTCGTACGTTGGCTTCATATCGTTCAACCAGTGAGTGCAGCTCTGTAGCAGATTCACGTTTGATTTAAGGAAACAGTGCATATAAGATTGTTTTAAACGTGCCGTATCCTGACAGTGCTCTACTAACAGAGTCCATGCAACGGGGTAATTAAGGAGTGTATCGAAAATAAGCTATCCACATACATTTGTGTTGTACGCATGTATTTGTGATGGTTTTTATGCTCAGATCACAACATGCTGTGCGTTTGGCTATCAGCTTTCGTTTGTTTATTTGCTTGTGCGGTTGAAATTCTGCGTTTTCAAAATGTCGCGTATTGAAAACGAAGTGAAAATTAAGGTTCTGGACACATGGCTAAAAGAGAAGCGTATTACCATGCGAAAATTGTCGAAGCGGTTTGGAATTCATTATGCCAGTGTTAAAACCATCATTAATATGTTTGGAGAACACTATTCTTTGGATGAGCTACCTGGAATAGTTAAAAAACCCGGTTCTTCCTACCCGAAACTGGACCAGAAAGTGGTATCTCTAATCATGAAGAACAAATCAATGTCAATACGTGATTAGACCAAAAAAGAAGGAACGAGTGTCGGAATGATCCAGCGTATCAAGAGGCGAAATCACCTGAAGACCTACAAGAAGCAGAAAATCTCGAAACAAGGTGTAGAACAGAAGAAGCGAGCAACAACATGGGCCCGGAAATTGTATTCGCATCTTTCGCAGTGTCCGGATGCATGCGTTTTGATGGACGATGAGACTTATGTGAAGACTCAAAACCCCTTCCAGATCCACAATACTTTACTGTTGTCGTTGGGGAGGATGTGAGCGATGCGGACAGGTCGATTCAAGTGGAGATATTATTTCGAAAGGTACTGGTATGGCAAGCAATATGTTCCTGTGGTTTGAAGTACACCTCCACTGTTTTGGCCCGATTTAGCGTCGGCTCACTATGCCAAAACCACTCTCAATTGGCTTGCGGAAAAGGGTATAAATTTCGTTGAGAAAAACATCAATTCACCAAATTGCCCTCAGCTTCGACCCATCGAACGTTACCGGGCAATCATGAGGAGGGTTTTCAAGAAGACTGGTAAGGCAGCTAAGAACACGCAGGAGTTCAAAAAATTTGGGTTCAAGCGTCTAAAAATGCGATGCGACACTTGTCCGGAACTTGACGAAAAACGTTCCTTCAAAAGTTCGAAAATTCGTGAACTTAAATTTCATCCAGATTTCATTGTGCTCAATTTTAACCTCGTACAATAAAAGATCAATTTTTAGTTTGAATAAAATATAGTTTTTTATCATAATTTTAAGAGAAAAATTTGTGGATAGCTTATTTTCGATACACTCCTTCGTGGCACTTATTGCAATGGTTTGAATTAATTTTAGTGCATCTCCGCACAGAGAGGAACGCAAATAATAAAATTTTTGGATATTTGATAGTTCATGCGATTAATGAACTAAAGAAACGTACAAGTCATAGAAATTGAGCCAGTGCTCAAGATTTCCGTTGAATACTGGTAACTTTACATCAGGTAATCGAACGTGTGAGTTCGATGGAGAGAAATATGTATCTGATTGATTACTAGACGATGCACTAGGCTGGTACTTTATTTACCGAGAGCAAGAAACCCTTCACTCAGTAATAATAAGATTCAATTCCCGCGCGCTGTTTTAATTGATTCTCAACTGCTGTCTCATCGAGTGTTGTTTATATATATATATATATATATATATATATATATATATATATATATATATATATATATATATATATATATATATATATATATATATATATATATATATATATATATATATATATATATATATATATATATATATATATATATATATATATATATATATATATATATATATATATATATATATATATATATATATATATATATATATATATATATATATATATATATATATATATATATATATATATATATATATATATATATATATATATATATATATATATATATATATATATATATATATATATATATATATATATATATATATATATATATATATATATATATATATATATATATATATATATATATATATATATATATATATATATATATATATATATATATATATATATATATATATATATATATATATATATATATATATATATATATATATATATATATATATATATATATATATATATATATATATATATATATATATATATATATATATATATATATATATATATATATATATATATATATATATATATATATATATATATATATATATATATATATATATATATATATATATATATATATATATATATATATATATATATATATATATATATATATATATATATATATATATATATATATATATATATATATATATATATATATATATATATATATATATATATATATATATTACTTCGATAAAAGGTTAAAACAGTGGAATGGTGCACCAAGATTTTAAACCCTTGTTTTCGTCGGTGGAACTAACATCAATATTTCAGAGATATATATTTTTTTTCATTGAAGCAAGAAAAGGTGATGAGCAAGAAGAAACAAGGCAACTGTAGATTGGAACCGCTTTCGACAGTTCAATTGGAATCATAGCAAGGCTTCCTAGGATCTCCGGGATTTTTCCGGAGTCTCCGGGCCTGAAGAACATTCTTCGATTCTACAGACGAACAAAAATTTTTCCGGGCGAACACTAGCTATTCACAAAAATTTTTGTCACATCCCAATCATAATCCTTTACTGAAAAAGGCCATATGAATGTAAAGCATGTTTGGAAAAAGTGTATAATTTCAAAAATAAAATTACTTTGCTGTGATCTGTTCACTGAGATAGTCTATTGTTACTTTTTATAGTCATTTCTTGACTATTTTGAAGTAGTGAATTAATTTGACTATTTCAGATATAAAAATGAGACGTTAGGCAATTATTGTTTGTTTTTTGCTTTTCTCATATAGAAAGTTATGGTTATTCAATCACTGTGGAAATCGACTTTTGAACCGAGGCCCGGTGCCGAATGTCATATACCATTCGACTCAACTCTACGAACTGAACAAATGTATGTGTGTATGTGTGTGTATGTATGTATGTATGTATGTATGTGACAAATAATGTCACTCGATTTTCTTAGAGATGGCTGAACCGATTTCCACAAACTCATATTCAAATGAAAGGTCTTACGGTCCCAAAGATCGTTATTGAATTTTACCCCGATTTGACTTCCGGCTCCGGAATTACAGGTGATATGCACCAAAAAAATGAAAAAATTGTCAATCACTTTTCTCAGAGATGGCGGTACCGATTTTTACAAATTTTGATTCAAATGAAAGGCTGTATGGTCCCATAGCTCGCTTGAATTTTATCTGTATCCGACTTCCGGTCCCGGAATTACAAGGCAATATGTGCAAATCTATGAGAAAATGCGCACAATTTTATCGAAAATCTCTCAATCGATTTTGAAAACCTAAGATGAAAATAAGAGTCTTGAAATTCTTAAAAAAGTCCTCGAAAAGTTGATCCAGATTCGACTTCCGGTTCCGGTATTAGAGAGCGCAATCGAAAATTAAATATTCCATGAGTATTTTAGCCTTTCTCATACAGAAAGGTTATGCAATCACTGTGAAAACCGACTGTTGAATCGAGGCCCGGAGGGCCGAATGTCATATACCATTCGACTCAGCTCGACGAACTGAGCAAATGTCTGTGTGTGTATGTGTGTATGTATGTATGTATGTATGTATGTATGTATGTATGTATGTATGCATGTATGTATGTATGTATGTGTGTATGTGACAAATAATGTCACTCGATTTTCTCAGAGATGGCTGAACCGATTTTCACAAACTCATATGCAAATGAAAGGTCTTAACAGATCGGCTGAAAAGTTCGTATCGTTTCTATGAGAGGGCGCCACTAGAATTAAATCCATACCATTTTCAGTTAGTACCAACCTTCAAAAGATACGTGTATAAATTTGACAGCTGTCTGATTATTAGTTTGTGAGATATTGCATTTTGAGTGAAGCTACTTTTGTTATTGTGAAAAAAAAAATGGAAAAAAAGGAATTTCGCAGTAGGAACACTACTTTTTGATGAAAAAAAGTGCCGCCGATACCAAAAAATGGCTTGATGAGTGTTATCCAGACTCTGCACCGGGCGAAGCAACAATTCGTAAGTGGTTTGCAAAATTTCGTACTGGTCATATGAGCACCGAAGACGATGAACGCAGTGGACGTCCAAAAGAGGCTGTTACCGATGAAAACGTGAGAAAAATCCACAAAATGATTTTCAATGACCGTAAAGTGAAGTTGATCGAGATAGCTGACACCCTAAAGATATCAAAGGAACGTGTTGGACATATTATTCACGAATATTTGGATATGAGAAAGCTTTATGCAAAATGGGTGCCGCGTGAGCTCACAATCGATCAAAAACAACAACGAATTGATGATTCTGAGCAGTGTTTGGAGCTGTTATATCGAAATAAAACCGATTTTTTCGTCGATATATAACAATGGACGAAACATGGCTCCATCACTTCACTCCGGAGTCCAATCGACAGTCAGCTGAGTGGACTGCACGCGATGAACCGAACCCAAAGCGTGGAAAGACTCAACAATCGGCCGATAAGGTTATGGCGTCTGTATTTTGGGATGCGCAAGGTATAATTTTCATCGACTACCTTGAAAAGGGAAAACCATCAACAGTGACTATTATATAGCGTTTGAAGGACGAAATTTCAAAAAAACGGTCGAATGAAGAAGAAAAAAGTTTTGTTTCATCAAGACAATGCACCGTGTCACAAGTCGATGAAAACCATGCTGAAATTGAACGAATTGGGTTTCGAATTGCTCCCTCATCCACCGTATTCTTCAGATTTGGCCCCCAGTGACTTTTTCCTGTTCTCAGACCTCAAAGAACGCTCGCTGGTAAAAAATTTAGAAGCAATGAAGAGGTAATCGCTGAAACCGAGGCCTATTTTGAGGCAAAGGACAAATCGTACTACAAAAATGGTATCGAAAAGTTGGAAGATCGCTATAATCGCTGTATCGCCTCTGATGGCAATTATGTTGATTAATAAAAACGAATTTTGGCAAAAAAATGTGTGGTTCTATTAAACGATACGAACTTTTCAGCCGAACTGTTACGGTCCCATAGATTGCTATTGAATTTTATTCCGATCTGACTTCCGGTTTCGGAATTACACGGCAATATGTGCAAATCCATGAGAAAATGCGCACTCAATTTTTTCGGAAATTTCTCAACCGAATTTTTACAAACTAAGATAAAAATAAAAGGTATTGAAATTCTTTAAAAAGTCCTCGAAAAGTTGATCCAGATCTGACCTCCGGTTCCGGTATTAAAGAGCAATTGGTGAAAATTTTCAATTTCATGAGTATTTTTTCACAAGCGATGGCGAAACGAGAGCACATTTTTATAAAACTTACTACTAAATTTATCTAGTTGGCAGATTTGTTAGTGGATATATAAATCTACTTTGGGACTACTAGTCCCCGGTTTTCGCTTCCGGAAGCACCGATAATAGTGAAGAAGAGCTCCAGAACAGGAACTTTGCTTTCATGACACATCGACGATAAGGGGAAGGATTGGAATGAAGCAGAAGCGTTTCTAGAAATCTATAGCACAAGAGGAGAGAAAAAGAGAGGAAGGAAGAAGGAAGGAAGGAAAAGGAAAAACCTATTTTAATCCACCTAGTGGTGTAATGATGCCTTTCTCATATTAATCATTACATCATACTCTATAAAACCTGTTTACCCTGTAGTTCCGGAACCGAAAGTAGTATCCACAACAAATTAAGGAATTCCGTATGAAACTGTAAGACTTTTTTTTTTAACCTATAAGTTTGTGAAAATCGATTTGGCCATCTCCAAGAAAGTAAGTGAGATCCTTTTTGCAGTTTTTGATCACTATTTCCAAATTCAGAAAACTTCTTCTTCTTTCGGTATTGTACATATTGTCACTCTATATGGCGATTTGAAAACTTTGACACTCACCGCCCTGCAACTGCGGAACCGGAAGTCGGATCCGGATGAAATTTCACAGTAGGTTTATAGACAGTATGAACTCCAATTCAAACCAAGATTTGTGAAAATCGGTTCAAGCATCGCAGAGAAATCGAAGTGAATTTAGTTTTAGGAGTTTTTCTTCTCCACTTTCGGTGCTTTCGGAACAGGGAAAGAGGGGACCAGTAGTGCCGAATTAAGTTTCCATGCCCACAAACTAACAAGCTCTGCAAACAAGAAGAATTTATCAGACAGTTTTATGGGATTTGTACCTGTTTTTAACCATCGTTCGTGGAAAAATTTTAATAAAATTGTTCCACAAATTTTTAGGATATTATCAGACCTTTCATTTAAATCTTAGGATATTATAAGCCTTTCATTTGAATCTTTGAATCTTCTCGCCTTGACGACCGGAAGGCAAATGAGAACTACGACCTGAGCGTTTGAGGTTTTTAACCACGCAGAAGGTGCGCTCTCCGATGTCGCTGTTTGAATGCGTCTTCTCGCCCCGACGTCTGCTTCCATCCAACGCACAAGAAGAAATGATCGATTTTCGACCACGGTTCCCCTTTTATAACGTTCAGTTGAAGATATGTGCTTGACTACCTCAAAATCGTCGTCCTTGCGCGAAAACCCAAGCAAAAGTAAAGAGTTTTCCGCGTTGTTTTAAAATTTTCAGAAAACCTAATTTTTGATTTTTTCACACTGTTAAAAATATTATCCTAAATTCCTGATCATAGTTTTGATGAAATAGTGAAGGAATTATGTTGCTGCCATTAATACAAGTCGAGATATTCACGATTAAGTTCCGCCCATTCTTCCATATGACTAATTTTGAAAAGGTGCCCCATAGTAAAGTAAGTCGTATTCACGGCAAAATGAACTAAAAGATTTGCTTGGTTGTGCCCCTTCCCAAGCAATACTTATGAAAAAAGAGTGAATGGTACTTCTAAACCACGCTCTGGAATTAAACAAACAATTTGAAAACTTTAGAAAACGTACGTTTCATTTCCCACATTAAAATTCATTGGGAACATTATAAACGGCATAATGGTATTGCAAACTTAACGCAATGTTGTCGTTGCCAAGGCTTTGGCCATGGAACCAAAAATTGTCATATGGGTATACGGTGTTTGAATTGTGGTAAATCGCATTCGAAAGACGTTTGTCCAATGAATATTAAAGAGCGAATGATGAAAATTTTCAATTTCATGAGTATTTTTTCACAAGCGATGGCGAAACGAGAGCTCATTTTTATAAAACTTACTACTAAATTCATCTAGTTGGCAGATTTATTAGTTAGTGGATATATAAATCTACTTTGGGACTACTAGTCCCCGGTTTTCGCTTCCGGAAGCACCGATAATAGTAAAGAAGAGCTCCAGAACAGGAACTTTGCTTTCATGACACATCGACGATAAGGGGATGGATTGGAATGAAGCAGAAGCGTTTCTAAAAATCAATAGCACAAGAGGAGAGAAAAAGAGAGGAAGGAAGGAAAAGGAAAAAAAGGAAAAATTCATCATAATTGTTCAGATCAACCAAGGCGTCTTACAAAAGGAAGGAAAAGGAATAAAGGGAAAAGAGAGAATAGGGAAAAATAGTCTCAAGGAACAACAACAAAGAAGAATTATCGCTCTCAAGATACAGTACAATATCGAAATGAATATTGGTTCAAGAACGAAATGGAATATTGGTAAGACCACTGCATACAACTAACACAAATAAATAATAAAAACTGCTGACCAACTATGTAATTTCCTCATATTGAAAGAGGCGAGCAGTCGGTGTTGAACAGTCGTTCGCAACGCACGCGTATAGCTCTTGCCCCCTGGAAATCTTAACGTAAAAATAAAAGACAACGAACGGACTTCCCTTCCATTGATTCTATGCCTTTCTCATATTACTCATTACATCATAAATATAATCGTGGAATTCGCAAAAACAACTGTTTATTGAATAGAAATAGGATAATTTGTTCGGATCTAATCTCACAAACTCTATAAAACCTATTTACCCTGTAGTTCCGGAACCGAAAGTAGTATCCACAACAAATTAAGGAATTCCGTATGAAACTGTAAGACTTTTCTTTTTATCCTATAAGTTTGTGAAAATCGATTTGGCCATCTCCAAGAAAGTAAGTGAGATCCTTTTTGCAGTTTTTGATCACTATTTCCAATTCTTTCGAAACCGGATTCAGATAAACGGAATAGCCGAATTTGGTTCGTTTATTACCAACAAATATGACCTACAAGTTGAAACAGTTTTGAACGTAGTTAAGCCTATATTTTCTTTCTCATGCTCTATTTCGATTAAATCAATTAAACGAAATCTAACAAACAAAACGAACCTGCGTTTCTGTTACTTCTGCATATGTAAGTCAAACTAAACAGCATAAAACATGTAGTAGGATTATTATTATTATTATTATTATTATTATTATTATTATTATTATTATTATTATTATTATTATTATTATTATTATTATTATTATTTTTATTATTATTATTATTATTATTATTATTATTATTCACCCTCATTCTTGTTTACGGCCGTATGCGATACGTTCGAAAGTATAACAAATTCGTATTCCCGTTTACGTTCGAATCAATCACACTTTTAAACATCGTACATGCATAAAAACAACGCCCATCCAACTTTAAACTATCAGTTCTGGTACAGATTTGAGTTGTAGATAAAAATCTTTGATATCATTTGTTATTTGACTTGTTTTTTTCACTGATTTTGTATCATCATGTTTGCTTACGTCCGTATCGACCATACGACGAACACATGCTTTCGAACGAATGCGAACAAGCCATTCTTGTTTTCACTCTAACGTGTACGTACGCGATTCCTGTGCAAAAGAAGGATCGGTAGCGCAGGTAGTTTTTTAAGGAAGATTGCAAGCATCAAGGAAGTGACGAATGCTACATAATAAATAAATATCGTACTCAGGACCAATTTTATTCAAGTCGGTAAATAAAATTTTCAAATTAAACTTCGTGCAAAGTAAAAAAAGCATTTGAAATAGCAGTCCGATCAGTAGTATCTGCGAAAAATATGTTGCATTTTTCTTGCAATTTTGCCATGTTTTCGATAGCCTACATATTTATTTCATTGGTAAAATCATGCATTTTATATAAAATAAAGCATGTTTACCCATGGCGTATTTTCCATAAAGTACTTAATAGATGCCAAATTGATGCGTAAAAACTTTGAACCTCGCATATATTCAAAGACTCCCCAGAAAAAAACAGCATTTTACTATACTGCTTTGCTTTCTAAATGATTTATGCAAAACACAAATTTATGATTTGATTAAAAATCACCTTTAGATTCGAAAATAATTTTGTTAGAGATCGGTTAAACTTTTTTTAATGTGTTCGAACGGTTGATTCGCAACATTAAACTGACGAATCGAAACCACGGCATTTCGTCTATTCGTCCGTAAACGGGAATGGGATATTTCGTTCGTACGAATGATGTTCGAATACACGTTTCGTTTGAAACTAAAATGGCATACATTCTAGCGTTTTGCATATGGTTAATCACATGAATTGGACTGATTACATCAAGGTGATTATTATTATTATTATTATTATTATTATTATTATTATTATTATTATTATTGTTGTTGTTATTGTTGTTATTGTTGTTGTTGTTGTTGTTGTTGTTGTTGTTATTATTATTATTATTATTATTGACATCACTACACAACGTGTACGAAATAGAACAAAGCACGCCTTGTTCGTTTTGTGTTTTCTTCTTCTTTCGGTGTTGTACATATTGTCACTCTATATGGCGATTTGAAAACTTTGACACTCATCGCCCTGCAACTGCGGAACCGGAAGTCGGATCCGCATGAAATGTCACAGTAGGTTTAAGGACAGTATGAACTCTAATTCAAATCAAGATTTGTGAAAATCGGTTCAAGCATCGCAGAGAAATCGAAGTGAATTTAGTTTTAGGAGTGTTTCTTCTCCACTTTCGGTGCTCTCAGAACAGGAAAAGAGGGGACTAGTAGTGCCGAATTAAATTTCATGCCCACAAACTAACAAGCTCTGCAAACTAGAAGAATTTATCAGACAGTTTTATGGGATTTGTACCTGTTTTAACCATCGTTCGTGGAGAAATACTAATAAAATTGGTAATTTTCCACTTATCACGCTTTAGTCCCGAAACCGGAAGTCGGATCCTGATAAAATGTTCCACAAATTTTTAGGAGTTGTTGAGTTGTTCCAGAGATACTTGAGTGTAAACTTACTTATATTACCATATAACTCCGGAACCGGAAGTTACAATCAAATGAAATTCAATTGCAAACTATGGGACCATAATACTTTTTATTTGAATCTTAGTTTGTGAAAATCGGTTCAGCCATCTCTGAAAAAAGTGAGTGCATATTTTTTTCACTTTTTTGGTACATATCATCCTATATCTCCGGAACCGGATCGGAATGAAATTCAATAGCAGGCTATGGGACTATGAGACCTTTCATTTGAATCTTTGTTTGTGAAAATCGGTTCAGCCATCTCTGAGAAAAGTGAGTGCATATTTTTGTTACACACACACATACACACACGGACATTTGCTCAGTTCGTCGAGCTGAGTCGAATGGTATATGACATTCGGCCCTCCGGGCCTCGGTTAAAAAATCGATTTTCACAGTGATTGCATAGCCTTTCTATATGAGAAAGGCAAAAAATTTAAACGCTCGTTCGCTTAGATAACAAGTCAGTTCAACGACCTTAAATTTACAGAACGTACCTGATAATCAAAAAACCGTTACAAATGCCACGCCTAATTCTTCTAAGGCACTTATTCCTTCGAATTTAAAACAAAACACAGGTATGCCTTCCAGTTGATCTTCTAACGAACACAATTTATTAATAGGTAGATCAGCCAAATAATCTTCTTCTAATGGCAGTTACACTAGTGTAACAGGTAGACATCTACCTACCAATATTCCTTCAATGCCATTCGCTTCTTTAAGCGAAGTCGATTTAGGCGATATAACTGAATATAAAATGATCTACCTACAAAATCAACTTTTTCAAATGATCATCCGAATGAATTCGACTTCATCACCGTTTTGAAGCATTTCAAATCGGATGGCAATTTGCAAATAATATTATAATGAATTTAAAATTTAACAGTGATGTTAAATAATTATTTGAATATATTAAATTGGAATGCTCGATCTTTAAAATCGAGAGAAGATGAATTTTATAATTTCCTCAATGTTCACAAAATTCATATTGCCATTGTGACAGAAACTTTTCTTAAACCAAATGTCAAATTGAAAAGTAATCCACATTATGTGGTTCATCGATTTGACAGGTTTACTGGAATGGGTGGTGGAGTTGCCATTTTTGTCCAACGGCAAATTATACATCGAATTTTACCTTCTTTCAATACTAAAGCGTGGGAATCGAAGTTGAAACCAGTCATGGGATTTATTTCATCGCTGGAGCATATTTGCCATTCCAAACACCGGCGAACAATTAAATTTCTTTAAAGGCGATTTGCAAAAACTCACAATATATCGACTGAAATTTTTCGTAATAGGGGACTTAAATGCTAAGCATGTCCAGTGGAATTGTAGGCAAAATAACAGTAATGGTAAAATACTTCATAATCAACTCTCAGCTGGTTACTTCTCAGTTCTTCATCCTAGTAATCCGACTTGTTTCTCTTCCGTGAAAAACCCGTCTACAGTTGATCTGGTTCTAACAGATCAAAGTCACATTTGTAGTGAACTGATTACACATGCTGACTTTGACTCAGATTATCTTCCTGTAACATTAAGACTATCCAACGAAGCTGTAATTAATCCAATTAGTTCTATATTCAACTATCATAGAGCTAATCGGTTGGATTACAGATCTCACATTGAAAATCATGTGGGTCATGAAACTATTTTAGAAAATTCTGCGGACATTGACACAGCAATAGACAATTTGAATCATTACATTATCGAAGTCAGAAATCTTTCAGTTCCCAAAGCTCAAACTAAACAAAATTCTCCTATTATCGATGACAATCTTCAACTGCTCATTCGGTTGAAGAATATTCGTTGACGACAATATCAACGTTCTCGTGATCCTACTATGAAAAACATAGTTAAGGATTTACAAAAAGAAATTAAACATAGATTTGCTTATTTTTCGAAAAGAAAATTTCGCTAAATAAGTTGAACAAATTAAACCATATTCTAAACCTTTCTGGAAACTTTCTTTGGTTCTTAAAAAACCTCATAAACCAATTCTTGCTCTCAAGGAAGGAAATAAAATACTTCTTACAAATGGCGAAAAAGCTCAAAAACTTGCTCAGCTGTTCGAGAGTGTTCACAATTTAAATTTGAACGTTGTGAGTCCTATTGAAAATTAAGTCTCACAGTTTTATAGCCGACGAAATTACACCAAATTCCCGAATGTATGCAATTTTTTTTTATTCAATAATGTAATATAATTTTAGGCACACTGCTTAAGCTCAAGGGCCAAGATGCCAAGGGTATTTTCTAATCTTAATTAACGACTAACTTAAAACTAGAATAGTATCATTAGACTATGTCATCTCGGGTTCTCGTAAATCCAGCTTTCAGCTGGCGATCGGCAGTGGTCGATGAATTGAGTGTTGCATGAGTCTTCCAGATGGCGTTGGTAAATGTCTATGCTGCCGCATCCTTCGGTCCTTGTGGGTCCGCGGGAAACACCCCCCGGCAACGATGGCACGGCGGGTGGCCCGCATACTGGTTTTCGACTGGAGCGGTCTTCCTTGGGCGGTGATGGTGATGTTACGTAAGAGAATGAAAATGAAAGTAAATATTGTGGAAACGGGGTAAAAAGGAGATGTGGGAACAAAATGTATGAAAACGACAGAGATCTAATTAGTTGCATCGAGATGGTGAAGAGACGAGGAAGGGAGAACGAAAAAGTTAGTGACAAAAAAAGATCTTGTTAGTTCCAATGAAGATGGTGGACAGGGGCGGGGATCGAAGGAATCGGGCGGATGTTAGTGTCGAACCTGTGGGTCTGAGCGAGGGATAACACATTACACTTGTATATCAACGTGTTTAAGGTACTGGTATATGAGAAGCATATATAAACTATCCCGACTCGCCAACACATCCCGAACCGGAACCTCAGGCGGTCTACCTCGGGCCCTAAGGGATTCCAGTAGCTTCGACCTGGCGTCACGATACTCTACGCACGACCACATGACATGCTCGATGTCCTGATACCCGTCGCCATAGGTGCAAAGACCGCTCTCCGCAAGCCCAACACGCAGGAGATGTGCTATGCAATTATATCTTTGTTCATACTTGCGGTACGGGTTTCGATATTTAAGCTTCTCATCGCCAAGCTTGTGTTTAAGTTTTGTATGCAAGCAGTTATTCTTATAGCGTTAAGTTTCTCTAACATTCTGCGATTTCGGTTGAAGCGATAAACTTCTTATCATTATCAGTCGAGTTCATCTTATATAAATTAGAAATTAATCTTAAGCACTCAAAATTTACCCTAGGATGGTTATCAATTTCTCAGGTGAAACGACATAACATGGAATTTCATCCGAGCTTACATGACACAAGATCAGAGCATACCAATTAAAGCTTCAAATCGTTTTATGGCACTTTTTGTCTTGCTGTCTAGCAACAACCACCTGTTGCCGAGAAAGCGAAAAGGTCAGCTCCAATTCAATAATTTATTTCACAGTGAAGTAGAATTAAAAAAATTCCTGCAAAACATTGCGTTAGTTCATCGAACAACTTAAAGTAATATAACTTACTTCTAGTGAGCTAGCTTTCTAAAATAATAATGGCAACACCGCTTAAATTCCAGTAACGTACAATCTGCTCACAATAATGTTAGGATTAGTATTTCTTACTTTCACACTAATTAAAAGAAATTCTCACCTTCAGGCTACCAATAGTTTGTATAGGTTAGTATATAGTTAATATAAATATTTTACTGTTAAGTAAATTTCACTCAGCGATAATGCAAATAGCGTTCACTGATACTTAGCGTCGTTTTTAGAGTACCGCAATGGCGGTTTTTCTTCCGAGTTTAACCGTGTGACGCTTTTGTCGAAGACTATCCCTTCGTCCACTTCGTCCAGTGTTGCAGCATCAGATGGGGGCACCGAAGCACTGCTTTTCGATGTGGCGTTGTCAACACTCCCGCCCGCAATGCGTAGAGGATTATCCGGAAGCGTATTCACGTTAACGCCTAAGTCGAGCACAGCCAGTAATACCGCGGGCCGGTCGTAGATTCCACCGCATGCTGTCTGTACAGTAGCACGTCGTACTTGTCCATCGGGAGCTTGTTGCGTGGCGATTACTCGACCTTTCGGCCAGCAATTCCGATCCAGTTTTGGGTAGACGATTACTACAATGTCACCGACCGAGATAGGTTTCATCGGGGTAAACCACTTGGTTCTTCTTGTGATAGTGGGCAGATAATCTCTCAACCACTGCTTCCAAAATGTGTTTGCGAGCATTTGGGATTGTGTCCAACAGTTTTTACAATATGACGGGCTGTCGTTCAAGGGTACCCAAGATCGCAAATCATTTGCCGATCCTAACAGGGAATGATTGGGTGTGAGCACAGGCGAATCATTCTAAAGGGATATCGGTGAGTGGTCGTGAGTTCACCACGTTTTCGACTTCAATCAGCGCGTTCTGTAACACTTCATCTGTGGGTAGTCTGTTGGGTTGCAGTTTAGCCAGGTTAAGTTTTACAGTACGAATCAGTCCTTCCCAGGCTCCTCCCATGTGTGGTGATACTGGTGGATAAAAGTACCATCGCGTGCGGCTCGAGATGAATTCAGTTGCAAGTTTGTCGTGATCGAGCTGCTGGATTGCTACTTTGAGAACGTTACACGTAAGCCATTTTCGCTTGCGTCTGAAAACGTATGCATTTGTACGTCAGCGTGAACGGTTGTTCGTTGGCGATAGCATCGCGGAATTTTCACCATTCCCATTTTTGGAAGTACCGCCAGCCATGATAACCACTTATCGAATTGCGTCTGTTCGATCGGGTCATCCCAACCAACCGACGTTCTCCAAATTTCCTGTAGAAGGGTTTTCAATGGCATCAGGAAATGTGCGATTAAGCCTAAAGGGTCGTATATCATCATCAGCGTTCGGAGAACTTCTCGTTTTGTTGGTCGACGACGACCAGTTAGTAGATCTTCATCATAGCGGGAGGATGTCTTATATGTGAATTGATCCGTTGACGTATTCCACCACATCCCGAGTACCTTCTCTGTTGTAGCTTCTTTGCCAATGTTTAAGTTTCTCTCCTCTGTGTTTGATTCATTTAAAAGTAATGTAACCTTGACCGAATTCGAAATCCAGTTACGTATTTCAAACCCAGCTTGCTTGTGAATAGCTTTTACGTTACGTGCCAGTTCAATCGCTTCTTCCTCCGACTCCGTACTCACTAGCATATCGTCGACGTAGTGTTGCTTAATGATAGCGTCGACAGCTTGCTTGTGGCTCTGCTCAAACCGTCTTGCATTAGTGTTTTTCACATGCTGTGCGATGCTCGGTGAGCAGCATGCACTGAAGGTCATCACTTGTACGACGTAGGTACTAGGTTCAGTCTCGTTGCGGCTTCTCCAAAAGAATCGCTGACAGTGCTGGTCTTCATCTCTCATTCGGACTTGGTGGAACATCTCTTTGATGTCTCCACATACATAGCACTTGAAACTCCCGGAAACGAATCAGTACTGATAGTAGAGAGGTCAGCTGATCTGGACCTTTTAAGAGTACAGAATTCAAAGATACACCGTGGGCGGTGCCTGCCGAATCCCAAACCAGTCGACGTTTACCCGGCTTGTTCGGGTTTATTACTGCGAAGATAGGAAGGTACCAGATCCGTGCATGTCGCTTTTGTAACTCCTGCATAGTGAGTTTTCTCACGTAGCCCTTGTCGACATGTTCTTGGATCATTTTTTCTAAAGCTTGTGCTAGTTGGGGATCTCGGTTCAAACGGTTTTCAAGACATTTCGATCGCCTAAGTGCCATTGGTTCACTATCTGGTAGTCTAACGTTGTCATACTTCCAGAGTAGACCAGATTCGTATCGATTATTTATTGATCGTGTGAGGGACTTCAATAGTGATTGTGCGCGTTGTTCCTCTTGAGAGAGTAGAGTGTTGCTAGGTTTAGCAACTCCCATGCTATCTAGAGCAAAATAGGATTTCATCGCTCTGTGAAGATCTTCGTTATAATCCTGATTGCACCCACACCGCTGAACACTATGGAGGTTTACATACTTGTCGATGTCCTCTTTTCCGGTACAGTTACCGTATACCGTCCATTCTAAACGAGTCTTGATGGCAATCGGTTCGTTTCGCTTTCCTTCACGACTTTTAATTCCATGCCCCAGGTTAGCGTGGTCGAGGCCGATGAGGATCCTTGGACTGATGTCATGATATTCTTCGACTGGTAGACTAGACAGATGGGTGTATTTCTTTTTCAAGTCAGAAATCAACAACGTCTGCGGTCGTATTTGTAAGGAAGAAACTGTGTTAACTTCTGAAAGCTTATATTTATTATTATTATTCTGTGCCCCAGAAATCCATAAGCTCACTTGATGTGACTGATTCTCAACCTTCCGCGTTCCCCCAGTCCATTTCAAGCATAAGAGCTTCCTAGGACCGTCGATACCAAGTTCATCCGCTAGACTTTGCTCCATCAGTGTTAGCTCAGAGCCGTCGTCTATGAGCGCGAACGTCTTCACTTGTTTTGTTGGCCCGTGTAGTATAACTGGAATGATGCGAAATAGTACTGCCGATTGTCCTTGAAGTAGATTACAACTGGACTCGGAGTGTCGGCCTGAATGGAGACTCAATGGCTTGTTCGTTGTCAGAATTGTGTAATAGAGGGTGATGTAAGAATGTACATCCGTTTGTGCCACATTGTTTCTGTTGTTTGCAAGACCCGTTGTGTTTGCGAAGACATTTACGACATAGTTTGCACTCCTTCACAGTCGCCCACTTCGAATTGTAGCTGAAACTTTCGAACCGACTACATATTGCAACGGTTGAGCAGTTTCCTTTACACACGATGCATTTATCTTGAACTACTTCATTTGATGTCACATAGTTTGGTTTGATGAAGAACTCTGAAGACTTTGCACCGCTCGAATCTGATTCTGAGTGAAGATTCAGGTACCCACCCTTCTTGTTGTTTCGACTTCGCGGTTCGTAACTGGTAGTAGTCATTATCGTACTGGCATCTTCTGCTACGATATACAACCATGCGCTAAAGTTTTCAAGATTTGGGTTAGTAATATTGCGGGCAAACCTAGCCCAGTCCAACTTTAAAGATGGTGGTAAACGTTCCACCAACTCGCAGCGCAGGGATGCATTGAAAACTAAATCGTCGATTTCACAAGCTCGATTACAACGGTCTCCATTTTTTCCATATTTGGGCTTGGAAGATTTCTAATCTTATTTACAATTGACCAAATGATAGCTTCTGATCTTCCGTAAATCATTCTTAGTGTTGATAGGATATCTGCAACATTGGATGGATGAAGAAGCTCGCATCTCACAGCTTCCAGTGCGTTTCCTTTGAGACACTTACGAAGCCTTAACATGTTCTCTTCGTTTGTGAACCCACACATCTGCGTAGACGAGGTGCATCATAGGTGCGCAGACGTTTTTCGATGCGAATGAATACCGTGTTGCTGAAGTGCACGTGTAGTTCCGTGAGCGTTCAATTGAATGAACTCTTCCTCTACCTCGCGTTCTGGTCGTCTAAAACGAACTCCCGATATAGACGGATACTCGATTGTCTGTCTGCTACCAAATTGCTGAAAGACTGTTTGCCTATGATGAGGTTCAGAGACAAGATGATTATTCGGGTCGCAATCGCTAGTATTATCGTCATACTGATGTGACTGACAAGCGACACCCTGATGTTGGATCGATCGCGAGAAAACATCTCCGCGCAGATTTGGGGCATGAATTGAATTCCGATTATGCTGGATGGCATTCAGAGCTTGGTGCTCATTCGGCCAACCCGAGACGTTCGGACTATGACCATTTGTATTCTCCGCTGGTATTACCACCCGCTCTGTTTCATTGGTGACGGATTCGGCGTCTCTTAGCCTTGATTGACCAAATCGAAGTGGCGTTGAACGACGATCTGGTAAGAAATTGTTATCATTCATCTCACCCTCTGGATTCATTATAGGTTCATTTACTGCTTCTAGACGTGGCCTTAGCTGTCCATGTGTAGTGCAAGACGTCTTTCGCCGCGAATGTTGTTGAGGTGCGCGTGTTCCGCGAATGTTCAATTTAGTCAACTCTTCCTCTACCTCACGATCTGATCGCCTAAAGCGAACTCTCGACGTTGACGAGTACTTGTCTGTACGTCTATTACCAAGTTGCTGATGCACGCTTTGTCTAATAGGAGTTTCTGAGGAAAGATGATTATTTGGATAATCATTAACATAAAGCGGATACCAGTCTCGAGTGCGCTGATGGTCATACCGTGGGTCCTGAATCAATCGCGGTACGAGTGACTGGCGAGCGAGACACTGTTGTTGTATCGAACGCGAAAAGGAATCTCCGCGGAAGCCTGTACTGGAGTGATTCGAAGTATAGATTGAATTACGATTATGCTGGATGACATCCAGAGCTTGGTGCTCATTCGGCCAACCCGAGACGTTCGGACTATGCCCATTTACATCCTCCGCAACTAATCCGGAGTCTTCACCTTCACCATGACGTTCCGTATCTGCCAGCCACGCCTCAATCTTTGACGCAATGTCAGCTTCATTGAGTTCCGCTAACGATGATGATTCACTACCGTACTCCTTCAGTAACTTGTACTTCTGTTCGAGAAACCGTTTCTCCAAATTTAATTCCTCTTCGAGTCTCTTTAGTTCGAGCTGCTTTAGTCGCCTTATTTCGCTTTGGACGGAGCTGCCTTTGTGCTTAGACTTTCCTGCAGTTGAACTGTGCACGGGAAGATTTTGGTTCTGTTGTTCGACATGATGAGAGGACTTAGTGGAAGGGTTACGCGGAGCTTTGCAATTAGGACAAGTCCAGCTTACATTAGCAATGTCCTCCGTAACTTGTGCACATATGAAATGAAACCACTGATCGCAGCCATCACACTGCACCATCTCTTCGTTATCACGCTCTTCACACAACTGACACTGATATTCCCGAATTCTGCGGATTTCGCGTATTGGATTCCGTCTATTATTTGCCACGGAACCGCTTGTCGATCCGGCGTTAGATTGTCCGACATTGACATCATTTGCATCTAAATTCTGCCCAAATACTCGGGACTGGTCGTTGGTAACGTTAACATTTACCTGGTTTCTGGAGCTAGGAAGAGGTACGACAGCGGACAATGTACTTCTTACGTTTTCCGTCGCACTGTGTGTTACAATTTGATTATCACATTGTCCTACGAACCCAGGTGTAGGTATTTCGATGTCGCTTGGAGTAGCTATTGGCGATTTCTTTGACATGCTTAGAAGAATTTTTTAAAATGTTGCCGAGAAAGCGAAAAGATCAGCTCCAATTCAATAATTTATTTCACAGTGAAGTAGAATTAAAAAATTCCTGCAAAACATTGCGTTAGTTTATTGCACAACTTAAAGTAATATAACTTACTTCTAGTGAGCTAGCTTTCTAAAATAATAACGGCAACACCGCTTAAATTCCAGTAACGCACAATCTGCTCACATTAATGTTAGGATTAGTATTTCTTACTTTCACACTAATTAAGAAAAATTCTCACCTTCAGGCTACCAATAGTTTGTATAGATTAGCCAGCAGAATAATGTACTATTAAAAAGCCTTTCTACTCTTAAGTAAACACTCTTAAGTAGTATGTTTAGGTGTAAATTTAGTAGTTAATATAAATATTTTACCGTTAAGTAATTTTCACTCGGCGATAATGCAAATAGCGTTCACTGATACTTAGCGTCGTTTTTAGAGTATCGCAATGGCGGTTTTTCTTCCGAGTTTAACCGTGTGATGCTTTTGTCGAAGACTATCCCTTCGTCCAGTGTTGCAGCATCAGATGGGGGCACCGAAGCACTGCTTTTCGATGTGGCGTTGTCAACACTACCTCTAGCATGCTGCGCGTAGAACTGAAACGTTAGCTATAATTTTGCTTCTATTTATAGATTCTTTTTCATCGATTGACCAATCAGAGCGATGCTTTCCTTTTGATATATCGCTTACTCCTTCAAAACCGTCGTCTTTGGCAGGGTAATCCGATATGCCTGAGATTTTTAGCAGACAAAATAAAACACTACTCGCTACTAATCAAAATTTCAATCATTTATAATTGAAAATACGTGGCTTGATACATCCAAATCGAATCGTAGAAATATTTCCAATCAAATAATGAAATAATATTAATAATTGATACAAAGTATACTGAGCTGTGAGTGTTTAAAACCTGACCACATACCTACGTGTATTTTTCCTTGAGTTTCTAATTTGCACCCCTATATAGAAAATAAAGATGTGCTCCACATCAAAACCCAGCATAAACATCAAGTTATCGACCAATTAGCTTACTTTCTTTTATCAGTCAACTTTTTGAGAAAATTATCTTATTGAGAATGATGTCTTATATAAATGAGAAGTAAATTTTTTTACCAGAGCAGTTTGGATTTCGCCATGAACATTCAACTACTCATCAACTTGTAAGAATAACATGAACATTCAACTACTCATCAACTTGTAAGAATTCTGGGTTGTCCACTGGAGTTGCTCTTCTGTACATAGAAAAAGCATTCGACAGTGTTTGGCACATAGGTTTAAGCAAAAATGTCTGATTTCCACGTTCCTATTTATTTGATCAAAATGATTCAAAATTATTTCACTGATCGCACTCGTCAGGTTAGCTATCAGAATTGTAAATCTGATTTTCTTCTAGTACGAGCAGGTGTTCCGCAGAGTTCGAGCGTAGCTTCAATCTTGTATAATATGTTCACTTTTGATCTTCCATATCTACTCGTTGGTTGTCAGAAATCGCTATTCTGTGACGACACAAGTCTGTTAGGCACAGGTAGAAATCTAAAAGTGATCTGCAGTCGTTTACAAAGAAGCTTAAATATTTTCAGTGATTATCTGTCAAAATGGAAAAATAAACCAAATGCAACAAAAACGCAATTAATTATCTCTCCTCATAAGCCAAGAGCTTCTTTTCTTAATGTTTGGTTTAATCATAATCACATTCTCAAATTGAATGGCTTGGAATTGATTAGGTTTAACGTATGACAAAAAACTCACTTTCAAGGATCACATTGAAGGAATCCAGGCAAAGTGTAATAAATATATTAAATGATTGTTAATTTATAAAAAAGATTTCAGGCCAGCCATGCTTTATGCAGTACCAATTTGGTTTGATAAAAAAATATTGACAGAATCTTTTAATGATGTTTTCTAAAATATAGGTATCATTACACCACTAGGTGTACTAAAAAGGTTTTTCACAAGCGATGGCGAAACGAGGTGCACATTTTGATAAAAATTACTACTAAATTCATCTAGTTGGCAGGTTTGTTAGTTACTGGATATATAAATCTACTTTGGGACTACTAGTCCTTGGTTTTCGCTTCCGGAAGCACCGATAATAGTGAAAGAAAGCTCCAAAACAGGAACTTACTTCGATTTCTCAGCAACGGTTAAACCGATTTTTACAAATCATGATTCAAATTAAAGCTCTTGGTTCCTAAAAGATACTGTTCAATTTCATCCAGATCCGACTTCCGGTTCCGAGATTCTAGGGTAATAAGTATCAAAACTTTCAAACTGTCATGCAAAATCGATACGCATCGGTATGTGCTGGTCAAGGAAGAAGGAAACGCCACAGCTTAAAAGCAAAGCCTTGGTATTACATTCATGTAGTGGAATTTGACCTTTTGTTTCAACAGACTTCGCAGCCGATTCAATGTGTACAGAACCATTGCATGGCTGGTGCTACGAATCCTTCCAGGTCAGGGCTCGAACATACGATAACTGGTTAAGACCAGTGCCCTATGCATTGAATCGCCAACCCGGGACTATTGTATAACGTGCAAGGTGGCCACATTTTAATCTATATCAATTTGACAAAACTGTTTCCAAATTTAAAAGGTAGTTTATACTACAGACTCTCATAGTAACAGACCGGCAAATACTTCTTTGGGAGCAAAACGAACCGTCAAATTCCTATGCTAGAGCATGGGAGTTTGACGGTTCGTTTGGTTCCCTAAGAGGTATTCGCCAGTTTGTTATTATGAGAGTCTGTAGTTTACACCAGAGAAAGTTTTTAATTTGATTCAAGTTTGAACAAAAATCTTGACAGAATCTTCTAGTAATGTTTTCGAAAATGTAGGTAATATGAGAAAGGCATCATTACACCACTAGGTTTATTAAAAAAGGTTTTTTGTATATAAGATGCTAAAAGATAAAAATCGTCAAATGGTGAGATAACTAAGTCCTCACAAGTCCCTATCTCATGCCTCCCCGAGCGTCTATGATGACATTTGGTCAATAGAACGGCGTCGACTGGGTGCTATCGCCTTCTGCGTTAGTAGCAGAATGAGAGGGTGCGAAATGGCTTGTAGGTTGAAGCCCATCCGAAAGTGCAGTGTTTATCATAGTATATTACAACATTATTATTATTATTATTATTATTATTATTATTATTGTTATTATTATTATTATTATTATTATTATTATTATTATTATTATTATTATTATTATTATTATTATTATTATTATTATTATTATTATTATTTTTAGAGCGTAACATACACTGCGACATTAACTGTTATATTGTATCATAGCATATTATTTCCCATATTATCGTCTTACACTATTTTATGTTATTATATACTATGTTGTATGGTATTATACTGCATTGCATTATATCATATTATATTGTATTATATTATATTTTATTATATTATATTGTATTCTATTATATTATGTTATATTGTATTCATTATGTTGTATTATATTATATTATATTATATTATAGGCTTTTTTATGAGTAGTACTACGTACCTCTGCGCAAAATATAAATTTGTTTTCCTTATAAGTTATCATTTTTAAAGTAAATTTTAACTAAATATCAAGGTCGTCACAAGGTGAGCTTGGTCCTCACTGGTTCCTGTTTCATGCCTACACGTGTATCTGTGGTGACAATTGGTCGATGGAATGCGTTGATGGCAGAATGAGAGGATGAGAAATGACATATAAATTGAATTAATATAATATCATAGCATATCGCAACATATCATTTTATTCATTCATATATTTCATTGTGCTATATTATATTCTATACTTTATGTTTCGTCTTCGACTCGTCAGTACATAACAGTTTATGTTGAACTGTTATGTAACCTAGCAGCTCAACATAAACCGCTAGGCAGACATAAAGTTTCTGCTACTTACAGAACACTTTTTTTATTTGCACCGAAGTGCAACGTCTTTACTGTCGTGCCGAACGTTAACGAGTATATTATATTGTTTTTTATTATTATTTTCATTATAATATTTATTGTTATTATTATTAATTTGTCATCAATAATAATAACATATATTGTTTTTATAGATGTGGATATTATTATTGTTATTAGAAGAGAAATATTCTACTTCCTGCAGTATTGCGAAGATAGAAGAGCATAACTGACACTCTACATTAACCGTTATTTTATATATTGATCTATAATATATTATATTGTATGACATTTTATTATATTATATTAAATTAAAATATATTATACTATATTATGTTATATTATATAATTTTGTAGTATTTAAGTATTATTATTATTATTATTACTATCGTTACCATTATTATAATCTTTATCATTATCAGCTACATTTTCATTTCCATACTACACATTTCACTTTACACATATATTATTAAATTGTATCATATTATATTACGTCATATTTTGTGGTATTATATTATATTACATTGTACTATATTATACTATATTATGGTACAATGTTTGGTATTGTTTTATATAGTATTGTAATGCATTTTTTTAAATACACAATTATAAGTGTATTATATTGCATTGTGATGTATTACATTTTTATATTTTATGCATAATAATATTTTATTATATGCAGTGTCGTATAGTGACCAAACTATATTATAATATATTATGGTATATTTTACTATATTATGTCACATAACATTATGATACTATTATATTCATCATAAAATATTATAGTAGACTATAATACACTGTACCATACGATTTTGTATCGTTTTATACTATATTATGTTTTATTGTAGTATACTGCCGGAAATTATATTAAAGTGTATTATGTTACATTATATAATACTATGCTCAAGTACATTGTGAGGGAAGAGGGATGGGAGTGCGTCAGGGTATCTTACAAGTGAATGACTGGATGAAGGAGTGAAATGTCAACCCGATTCACAGGGGAAAGCTGTGTGTTTTCCCCAGAAGGTCTGAAATGAGTAAGACGCACCCTTCTAACAAACAAATCATCAGGCAGGTTTAAGCTGGTACAGCGAATTCTTTTATTATATGGCCGGATGTTATTGCTGGAAGGCGCCGGGTCCTCAAAGCCCATTTTGGCCTTCTTAACAGCAGTAATATGAAAGTTATCTGATAATCAAATTCGGATCTACTGTAAGTCTACCTGCATCCACTGGTAATGCCTTGAACTGATGGTGGCTTCACACATACATACATACATAAGATGCTAAAAGATAAAAATGAAACAGAGGAAGTTAAGTGAGTTGTGTAGAAATAAATCTTTTGAAATTTTTTTAAAATTTTCAGTTATCTGAAATAGTATAAGAAATTATATCTAAACAGTTAGCTAAATTCTGTTTTTATCGTTTCAGACAAAACAATTGATATTAACTCCGTGAATTTAAAGAAACTGAAAGTGAGAGATTTGAAGAAGATCTTATCCGATTGGAATATGGAATGCGAAGGATGTATTGAAAAGTCAGATTTTATAGAGAAAATTGAAAATCTGAAAGAAGATAACATCCATACCGAATTGTAGTATTGGATTTAAAAAATGAATCATTGTTATACTTAATAAAGAATGAAGAGAATCATTGTTATACTTAATAAAGAATGAAGATATTCCAACTGCAGCACACCGGTGTTAAACAAATCTTGAACAAAATGATGACTTGTTTCGATGTGCTTTGTACGTCGATTTATTCTTTGTGAGCCTACAAAGCAATGCAGCTCTGATTGTCCTCCATCAAGGTAACAGGTATTTCACAGGGTTCACCTAACTCCTTAAGTAACTTGACTAGCCACATAAGTTCCTGTCTAGCTTCACTCAGTGCTACATACTCTGACTCCATTGAGGATAGAGTGACGCTAGTTTGCTTACGACTGCACCGCGATATTGCACCACCACCGTATAGATAAACAAATCCAGTAGTTGATTTTCTGCAATCAAGATCTCCAGCCTAATCCGCATCAACGTAGGCCATCAAACCATCATTAGAATCGACATAGTTTAATCGCCAATCTCGTGTTCCTTTCAATTATCGGACAACTCGTTTTGTTGCTACCCCGTCCGCATCAGTGGGTTTACTCACCTTCCGCCCAAGTATTGATACACTCACAGCCACATCAGGTCGAGCACAAATTGGTATTTACAGTAGGGCACCAACAAGATTTCTGTATTTTGTTCCTACAGATAAAACAACACTTTTGTCTTTTTCTTTCACATATCCTGACTCCATCGGAGTTTTAGCTATTTTAGCCTCGCGAAGTCCGAATTTATCAACAATACGGTCAATATAATCTCCCAGAGACACACTGTAACCAGCTCTTTCGCTATACACTTCCATACCAAGGAAATAACTCAAATATCCAAGATCCGTAATTTCAAATTGCTTCTTCAACTGTTTATATGCCACATTAATTTGTGTTTCATCCACGCAGCCAAGAAGAATATCGTTCACATACACCAATCGATACACGATGTTTTATTGCACTCTCTTTGTGTACAGGCATAAATCCGCTGTACTTTGTAAAACAGAATCCAGTCGTTTATTCCAGCACCTTGCAGACTGTTTTAGTTCATAAATGCTCATCCTTAAGCGACATACCATGTTTTCCTTTCCCTGAACCTTGTGACCAGGCGGTTGCAACATGTATATTTCCTCATCTAGTTGGCCGTACAAGTATGCGGTTTTGATGTCAAAACGTTTCAACATCATTTCTTTCTTACTGGTCAACGCCATCAGAAGCCGAAAAGTTGTGTGCATCGTGACAGGTGCAAAAACCTCGTCAAAATCCTGGTCGTATTTTTGGGAGAATCCCTGCGCTACCAAACGCGCCTTGTGTTTTATTACTTGTCCTGCTGCATTTCTCTTCAATTTGAACTCCCAGCGACAAACTGGTTTTCGTCCCGCAGGTAGGTTTAGCAGTTCCCAGGTACCATTTGCCGAATGTGATTTTAACTCATCTAGCATCGCCGCTTTCCATTCTTCCGTTCACTAGTTAACGCTTCGCTAATGCTTTTCGGTTCTATTTCCTCCTCAGGACCATCTTTAGTTGCGATAATTTCTTCTATGAGTCTTCTTGAAGCAGACCCTTTAGTAAGACGTCGAGAACGCCGAGCAATCACATTCATCGGAAAACCATGGAACGAACCCCCAGTAGAACTATGGAACGACATCGAATCAGAATCTTCATGTTCATGACACATGTCTGTGCCATCGGAAGAATCTTCTTTCATTAATTCATCAGGAACTGATGTCAACGGAACTTCAAATACTCCATCTGTCTTAACAGTGTCCACACGAACAGCCTCTTTTACGGAACACTGTTCTAAAAATTTCACATCTCTACTAATGGTGATGCTACCCGTTTTCATATTCAAAAAGCGATATGCCTTTCGCCCCTCCGTGTAACCAACGAATACTAGCTTCTCAGACTTCATGTTAAGTGCTTTACGCTTTTCTTTCGGTACATGCACATAGGCTTCACTACCAAAAATCTTCAATCTGGCTTTACGGAGGCTTCTTCTTGTACCGCATTTCATACGGAGTGCACGGGACGGTAGCTGAAGGACAACGGTTTTGTGAATAGTTTGCAGTGTTGATGGCCTCACTCCAGATATTCTGCAAGTTCGATCCAGTTAGCTTACACCTCATCATTTCCTTCAGGTAACGGTTCTTCTTATCAGCCACCCCATTTTGTTGTGGCGAATATGGTGCTGACATTTGCTGAGTAATTCCGTTGTCCGCGAAAAACTTCTGCAAATCACTACTTGAATACTCGCCACCTCCGTCTGATCTAATGCACTTTGGATACCGACCAAAATGATTCTTCATCATGTTGCAATACTCGCGAATCTTGTCTTCCGCATCTAATTTACGCTGGAGCATGTATACCACTGACAAACGACTGAAGTCATCCACTAGGACAATATAATATCGGTTTCCTCGCGGCGTTTTAGTCCATTGCCAAAATTATCACGATCTATTTTCATTACAGCATTTAAATCTCGATGACCCAGGCGCTGGTGCCACAAGTGAATACACGAACCGCTATGCTGTACTACTGTAACGAACGCGTTATCGATACTTTGCTTTAGGTGATATAAGCCACCTTGCCGTTGACCTACCAACATTAATTGATCTCCTTTCAATATTTGGCATCCAGATTTATCGAAAAGAACCGTGAATTCGGAATAGGCGATTCTTCTCGCCGATAGTAGATTGTTCGCAAGCGACGGCACATGAAAAACATTTTCAAGTTTTATGTTCATTCGTGTACCTTCGCCGTTCAAGCCAGAAATTTTGCCGTAACCGGCACCAGTTGACTTAATGGGTTTCCCATCGGCCAAGCAAATAGTTGCAGCTTTAGACGTGTAAAGCTCTCTCAACATGGACACATCGTTTGTCATGTGACAAGTAGCACCAGAGTCAAAAATCCAGCCACCGGTATCACTAGTGCTCCCAGCTGCTAAACACATTTCGAAGTCCTCTCCCGATTCCACCATCACATTCAGAGATGACATTTATACAGATTTATCTGTATTATACAGATTTTTACATGCGCATACAGATTTAATACAGAATAAAAATTTCTTACAGATTTCTTAAATTTAATACAGATTTATACAGATTTCATCAAAAGTATTAAGGAAAAAATTAAACTATCTATTAGTATTTGATTGCAATGACGAGATAAACGTTTGGGAATCAACGTACAAATCACTTTTTAAAATATATATTTTTTGTGCAGATAATTAATGAAGAACACCGAAATCCATTTATATTAAAATTTGTAACTAAATTGAACTTAAACGTTAGACAAGTCTTGGCATCATGAAACATTATTGCCAGACTGACAGTTGTATTACCTGACTTGACGTTGCATATTGGGTTTTGGAACTTATGAAGTGAACATTTTCAAATTAGACAAGTATATGGCACCATAATTCAATTGTTGTTGATAGGAAAAAACTATAAAATTTCGTCGATGAATATAATATAAGATATGAAATTTAATCTACCACTCTTTAACCATAATCTATTGGAATAACACCTTTTAACATAATTGTATTGTAGAAATTTCATGTTATTAGCGAATACAGATAAATACAGATATTTTATACGAATCAATACAGATTTTCTATGAAAATATCTGGCATCTCTGATCACATTCCTTTTCCTTTTGTTGTCGATCTTGACATAACTTTCTGCAATCGCGTCGAAAATGACCTTCTTTCTTACAGTAGTGACACACTTTTTGTTTTCGGGTTTGACTTTCTGCTTCTCACTGTGCTCTTGTTGTTTTTCACCAAACAATTTCTGCTTTCCGTATGCTGATTTTATAGCAAATGCTTTTTCTCCTTCAGGAAAATTGTCAGTACGCCGCCGACCTTAATCCAGCAGCTTGCCTTTAACAAAATCGACGGTGAGGTCGGTCCGGTCGACTCTCTAGCGCCATGATTAAACCATCATACGATGCAGGCAAACTAGAAAGCACCAATGCCACAAACTAATGATCTTTCACTTCTCCCAGCGCTGTAAGCCGAAGAAGTGGCTCTGTCATCGCTTTCAGATGATCTGACATACAGCCTCCTTCTGACATACAGATGGACACTAACTGACGCACTATGTGGACTTTACTGGAGAGGGATGCCCGTTCATGGTATTCCTTCAAAGCATTCCACATTTCCTTAGCTGTCGTCTTCTGCATGACATAAATCAGCTGCGTGTCTTCCAGCGCTAACACAACCAATGCCTGCGCCTTCTCATCGTTTGAGGACCACCAAACTCAGTACTTTTTCTCGAGTTAACAGAAGCCGCATCTTGAACTTCCAGATGGCATAGTTCTGGTAGTTCAGCTTTTCAATCGAGACTTTAGTGTCGGCCATTTTCTTTCAGCTTTCTCGATTTGTTCTACGATTATTAAATCACTTTACGCGTCCAATTCTAAACAAATTAACTATTACACTTTCGCGCACTGGGCCCATAAGCGGTTGGACTGAGATTATAGTTAATTGAAAGGCCAATTTAATTTAGTTGAACGATAATGAAACTTATAGTTGGTAGTATACATATTAACGTATTGACAATCTCATTACGAATGAAAAGAGAGAAAAAAGAGGTCACTTCAATAGCCGTCTCGCTGCTGTTGCTTCACTGCGTTATTGCCATTATGCAACTTCTCGAAATAATTTACCCGAATAGGGTAACCAGAACGTTGCCATTTCAATAAAATCATGTCCTAAAAACTTTTTCAAGTACACTAACACGAAACTAAAAAGCATCAATCTTCCATTTAAAAAGCATCTCGTCGATGGGCAAGTAGGAAAAAACAACATCGAAATCTGCAACCAATTTGCTTTTTTTTTTCATGACTATATGGGGCATTCCACGCAAAATCAGCCACCCAACATTTTTTTGTCATCTATTTTTTTCGGTGAAGAACTCGAAAATATTCGACACGTATGTTTTTATTTCAATATTGTACGTGGAATTTTCGAGATATGGTTTTTTCATGTCCCGCGTTGACAAAAGAGAGCCTTTTTTCAAGAACCTATATTAGAAAATCTAATAAAGATACAGAAATTAACTTTCGATTAAGCGATTCCAAAAAACAACCTTATTGTTTATTCAATGAAAAAGTTGAAAATTCATAAACCAATAAAAAATTCAAACTTGGGCCTTATTTGTTTTTTAATTGAAAAAGTAAAGACTGTCCCAGAAAGTATGGACGCAAACAAAATCCGCTGCCATTTCGCAATGGTTTAGAATCTGTCAATTTTTATGGCTGCGTCCTGTCGTTTACACTCTTCTCTAACCACTTGTGCAGTTTTTTATTCGTTTTCATTAGTTTGTTTAGAAATGCGTGGACTTTCAGCAGAACAACGTCGTAAAATTGTGTACAAATGGTGCACAGAACGCGGACTGTCACTGAGAAAGATAGCAAAAATGGAAGGAGTAAGCGAAAAAGCCGTGCGAAATGCAATCAGGAAGTTCGGTGAGGATAACACCTTTGAGGATAAACCGAAAAAATAGGTCCGGCTAACCCTCAGTTGGATAAACGTATACTGAAGGCGTTTCAATTCGGGATGTGGCCAAAAAAGTGGGCACTTCGAAGTCGAATGTTCTTCGTGCTAAAGAACGTTTGAATCTTCGAGCCTATAAGAAGCAGAAACAACCAAAACGTAGTCCGAAACAAGAAGCATTCTTGCTGGAAATTTGAACTGCATAATCATGGACGACGAAACCTACGTGAAACTTGATTACAAATCCTTGCTGGAACCACAACATTATACGGTACGAGAAGGGCAAGTGTTAAACCAGTCCGAGACATCGATTGAAGTCGAAAAATTTGGTAAGTAAGCTATGGTCTGGCAAGCCATTTGTAGCTGCGGTAAGATTTCGAAAACCTTCATCCACTGTTTCAATGAACAGCAAAATATACATCAAGGAATGTTTACAAAAACGACTTCTACCCATGATTCGAAGCCACAAGGATTCTGTTGGCTTCTGGCTAGATCTTGCTTCGTGCCACTACTCGAAATCAACTACCAAAAAAGTCACTTTCGTCCCAAAAGACATGAATCTACCAAATTGCCCACAACTTCGCAACTCGGCAGCCGAAACCATTCAACAGTTCGAAAAAGATTGGAAAAAACTGTCAAAACTTGTCACCAAGAAGTCTGTACGGAATTTAATGAGGATCGTTCACAAGAAGGTGCGCCAGCTAGTCTACAATGGCTAAGTAGCAAATGTTGAGAACAATATTCTGTTGTTGTAGTCTAATATTATCAGTATATCAAATAAAATTTGAATATCTAACACTTGTGAATTATTTACAGCGAAATTAAAGTGCGTCCATACTTTCTGGGACAGTCTTTAGGGGTTTGACTAAATTCTGGCAACTTTTGAGAGTGGAAAGGTTAATATTTTCGGAGTAGTGAATGTTTATTTATTTATTTATTTATTTATTTGGGAGCAGGGAAAAGCCCGATGGAGATGAAATTTAGCAATCTCTCTCTCCAGCAGGCATAAAACCTCCTCATCAGTATCAACAGATTACAATGATCCAACAGATACATTTGGACTTAACACTAACAATTAGAACTAACAATCAAAACTAACAATTAAAACTAACAATGAAAACTAAATCTATAATCCTATAGCTAGTTGATGACACCAAGCATTGCATGGCAGTAATAGTGCTCTTTCTTAAAATGTGAGAGAGAAGAAAAAAGTGGGTAGGCGAATGGTGAACCAGGGTTGGTGGAGGAGGTGGTAAAGGAGCGTGGACTAACGACGATGTTAGAATCGGCATGTAGATCTAATTAGTGACTAAAAGGTGGTGGAAGGAAAAGAAAACGACAATGTTAGAATCGGCATGTAGATCTAGTTAGTGATCGAAGAAAGCATGGTGATAGACAAAGAAAAAGAGGAAGGTACTACCGGGTTAATTTCTGCGAGCAAATCTAGTTAGTGTCCAATGAAGATGGTGGAGAGACGAAGAGTTGGTTGAACGAAAAAACAATATTGTCGGTTACAAAATAAATACTGATCGTAAGGCTAATCTGACAAGTGATTACGAAACAATCGTTTAATCATATTTCGAGATAAATGAAAATCGAAAACATTGGAACAGTTGTTGAAAGTTCGGCACATACTGGAGAATGGTTCATTGTACCCATAATTTGTTCTTGCAATAGGTAACCTGAGAAAGGGGTGGGAACGAAGATTACGTCGATGAATGTCGAGATTAATCAACTGCAAAAGCTCGGGACAGTCGATATGTGATTGAAGTAAATCAGCAACGAAAGTTGCCTTGGAGATATTTCGACGAACAAATAACCGATCCAAGTCAATAAGCTTACAGCGATCGATGTAACTAGGAAGATTAGCAGGATCTCTCCAAGGTAGGTTACGCAGGGCAAATCTAACAAATTTATGCTGAATGGCTTCAATCCGCTCTATGTCGATTTGATAATGAGGGGACCAGACAACAGCTGAATATTCAAGTGTCGAGCGGACTAAAGAACAATATAATGCTTTTAGACAATGTACATTGGCAAAGCTCTTGGTGATGCGGAAAACGAAACCTAAAAGCTTGGATGCCTTAGAAATCACATAGTCGATATGACTTTTGAAATCTAGTTTGATATCAAGAATGATACCTAGATCTTTAACGATAGACTCACGTTTGAGTACATTCTGCGAAATGTTATAGTCGTACCTAATTAACGAGTGTTTGCGAGTAAACGACATAACGGAACATTTCGAGGCATTTAAAACCATTTTATTGCTAATACACCAGTTCACGAATATATCAAGCTGTGACTGCAAAAATATGGTGTCGTCAGGTGATTTTATTGGATAATATAGTTTAAAATCATCTGCGAAAGATAGTTTGTGGCATTTCAATATAAAATTGAGATCGTTGAGGTAGAGCAAGAATAAAAATGGCCCCAAGTGACTGCCTTGAGGGACTCCAGAGCAGACTGCGAAAGGTGTTGTAATGCAGTCTCCAATTTTTACTGACATTTCACGACCAATTAGATAAGACTGCAGCCATTTAAGTAGTGATCCGCCGAATCCAAGCCTATTGAGTTTTGCAACTGTTATTTGATGGTTTATTTTGTCGAAAGCAGCGGAGAAATCAGTATATATAGCGTCAACTTGTCGACGTGCTTGTAGACATCGAATAATGAAGGATGTGTAAGATAGTAAGTTCGTTGAGGTTGATCGATTTGGCATAAAACCGTGTTGACTTTCAGAGATGTAGTTGTTGCAGTTATGCGTTACGAATTCGAGAACAATAATTTCAAGTAATTTGGATACGGCGCATAGTGCGGCTATCCCACGATAATTAGAAACATCAGATTTGTTTCCCTTTTTAAACACAGGGAAAATGAATGATTTCTTCCAGATGTCGGGAAACGTTCCTGAATTAAGTGATAAGTTGAACAGTATCGGTAGTGGAATTAATAGGCTGCTCGAGCATTTTCTTAATACTAAAGAGGGAATTCCATCCGGACCAGCATTCGAGGATTTTTTCAATTTAGAGCACGCTTTTGCAATCATAGTATCAGTAATTAAAGGGTGCGGGCCAATTGGAGAACGACGAGGAACGTTGATAATTGCTTTGGATATTTGATCATCGGATAAGATTTCGTGCGAAAATACACTGCTAAAATGTCGTTGAAATAGGTTACAAATATCAATTAAAGCCGATGATTCAGTATCGCCAAGAAACATCTGGTTTGGTAGTCCTGCTTCTTTCCTCTGTTCGTTCACATGATTCCAGAAGCGTTTCGGGTTTATTCTTAGATTATTTTGTATACGCAGAAGATGGTTTTGATGTAATATTTTGTTCAATCGTTTATAGCGGTTGTTAAGGTGCATATAATGAGATCGTAATTGGATCGAGGGACGCTTAGTTAATTTTCTCAGCGCAGACCTCTTAGCGCGCTTATAACGTTTCAATGTCATATTAGACCATGGAGGATGGACCGTTTCTCGTCGAATTTTTTTGGGTATGAATTGTTCGATGGAGTACGACATTATATGAGTCCATAACGTAGCAACGGAATTGCAATCGCTATTAGAAAATAGGCTCATCCAATTCAATGATAGTAAGAACTGATTCATAGAATCGAAGTTTCCATTTTTAAAGTCGTAGTAAGTGGTTTCAGAGGTTTTACTGAATACAGTTGGTGAATGTTCCGGTATATTGAACAGAAGAGGGGGGTGATGACGACACAATTTAACTAGTGGCGAAGGTGCGATGGTTATGGAACAAGTACTAGACAATTCATGACTGGCAAAGCATAGATCTAGGAGGCGATTGTTACTGTTGTAATTATCGTTCAACTGAACTAGACCGGCAGTGTTATAATCATCGAGCAGTCGTACTGAAGTATGCGATTTTGTAGTGCACGTAGCATCCGGATAGAGATAATCGCAAGAACCTCGAATCCATTTAATACCGGGTTGATTGAAATCCCCCAAGATAACGATTTTATCATTTAAACGCATAGTATCGCTTATCAATGAAAGTGAACTCAAGTGCTGTTCAATCAGGTCTAGATCATTCACTCGATCAGGAGGGAGGTAAAGCACACACAAGTATAGCGTAAAATGAGGGAACGTGATAGCGATCCAAATTTGTTCGACATTGTCGCAGTTCAAGGTAGGCACCAAACGAGAATTGAATTTTGAGCGACAGGCAATCAAGATTCCACCGCCGCTCTTTTTGCAACTATTTCGACAGTTTCGGTCCTGCCGGTATACGGAGTAAGAACGATCGAAGATCTGCATGTTTAACGTATTCTCATTCAGCCAGGTTTCCGTAAAGGCATATACATCGTATTCTGCGTCAGTACATGCAAGATGGTAGTCATTGATAGAACGGTTCATTCCCCCAATATTCTGGTAGTAAATATTCAAACCAGTGTCTCTGTGGATGTGCGGTGCGGAATTGGTGATAAATTCATTATTGGAGTACGGGGGGCAGTTTGACGAAAGAGACGTGAAGCGGGTAGAAACAATCGAGGTGATTGGTTTTGTGTACTGGTTCTGTGCAAATTTTGTTGTTTGTACGGGGGCCGAGAGGGGATTGATCTGCGTAGGGGTAGGGAAAGATAAGTTTGTTCTGCTCTCTGTTCGGGTTTGCGCTATAAAAAAGAAGTGATGGTTACTCCGTTCGGCCAAAAATTTGGTGACGTAATCTGTTGCTCGTAAGCTTGCGGAACACTTAATTTAAACGAGATGAATGATAGTGGTCTATCTTGGTACTGACTGACGAGCTTGTAGCACAAAATTTGGCTACGATCACATTTTGTTTTGGAAAGAACGTACAGTACGATATTTTCTTCTGACTCACTCGGTAAAAATTTGGTAAGATAGTACCAATTTCTATTGTTTATGCTGCTAAGAGTCTGAGGTGCAGAAGAAGCTACCAGAAGGGTGGTGCTTTGGGTATTGGCTAAGCCTGTGTTTTTTATAATAGGTGTCAGGGGAGGTACAATGCAGTTGACCTGTTTGCGACTAGTATCAACTATTTGGAACTGAGTGGGGCCTACGTAAGGAATGTTAGAAATAACTGATACATGTTTTGTATTACCTATTGGTATCGTAGTGTGCGCTGCATTGTTGATCAGGTTATTAGATTGAGATGCAATAATACGTTGTGGTGGAATAAAATTCGTGTGGATGTTCGGTGCATCGGCTGCATACTCATATGATTTACTAACAGCGACTGATGGAGCGGCCCAATTTAATACCGGTGTGACAGCATTTCCAAAGGGGGTATCAGTGTTGCACGTACTAATCGAATTTGTGAAGGTGATGGTGGCATTGGCAGTGGTACTTGGTGGTAAGAATGAATCAGAATTGATGGAGGTGGCGTTTGATATCGCAGGAATCGGTGTCGAAAAGTTTGTATTAGCACTTGCAAAGTTGGTTGTAATAGCGGTGACGACAGGCGGTGGTAATGGGTTTGCATTGTTGCTGCGGGTAACGACTGATTGTGGTCCGTGTGGTGTAAGCTCTTTGGTGGTGTGTTCAGTAGTGACTGTAGTGGCAGCTGGCATTGTAGTGGTGTCCATAGTAGCATTTTCATCAGCAGGGAAGGTTATCAAATTTGAGGAATTGCTTTTATTTGTGTCTGAAGCAAACGAGGTTGTAGATTTATTTAAAACTGGAAGGTCGACTCGAGGGATTTTATCTGGCTGCGATAGAGATGGTCTGCTGGTGCTGCTGGTTCGAGGTCGCTTATTAGTGTCTTCCAGTATAGATTCGAAGAGGTTGGTTAGGTTAAGTTGTAGGTCATCAAGACGTTCAAGAAATGGAGTGCTGTCATTAACATAGCGTTCAACTGGATCTCGTGATACAGATCGATGGACACAACTAGTTCTGTTGCAAACATTGGAGTGCATGCGGCAAAATGACTGCATAGTATCCGTCAAAGTACTAATCATCTTCAGCGCTGAGGTAGTACGTTGGAGTATTAACTGCATAGTTTCTTCTGATAACTCGTTGCGATTGGAAATTTCTCGGCACGGGGTGCACAACCAGAAAATTCCCGGGCATTCACGAATAGACTTAGCTAGCGAGTTATTTAGATTGACGCACTTCACATGGAAACTTTTAAAGCAGAATCGACAAGCTATTTTGGTACCTCGGGTACTAGAGGAACCAAAACAAACAACGGCTTCGCATTTACTTTTTACCATTGTATTCGTTGTGACGCACATCATATTAACAAGATATCCAGCTCTCACATTACCCGAACAAATCATTGGCAACATCCTTTTTTGCGAGCATGGTGCCCTCAGGCGAGTCCGCATCGAATCTCGTACATAGAAGTAGGAGAGAGAAATGTCAAATTCATGCTCGGCAAAACAGCAGCACTGCGCACCCATACAATTGACATGATATGTTGAATGTGATGCTGTGCGATAGCGTTGCTGAACTGAAGATTGAGATAGCTTCAAGCTGACAGGGCCTGCTTATATATATATATATATATATATATATATATATATATATATATATATATATATATATATATATATATATATATATATATATATATATATATATATATATATATATATATATATATATATATATATATATATATATATATATATATATATATATATATATATATATATATATATATATATATATATATATATATAAATATATACATATATATATATATATATATATAAAGGGTGATTTTTTAAGAGCTTGAGAACTTTTTTAAACAATAAAACGCATAAAATTTGCAAAATCTCATCGGTTCTTTATTTTAAACGTTAGATTGGTACATGACATTTACTTTTTGAAGATAATTTCATTTAAATGTTGACCGCGGCTGCGTCTTAGGTGGTCCATTCGGAAAGTCCAATTTTGGGCAACTTTTTCGAGCATTTCGGCCGGAATAGCCCGAATTTCTTCGGAAATGTTGTCTTCCAAAGCTGGAATAGTTACTGGCTTATTTCTGTAGACTTTAGACTTGACGTAGCCCCACAAAAAATAGTCTAAAGGCGTCAAATCGCATGATCTTGGTGGCCAACTTACCGGTCCATTTCTTGAGATGAATTGTTCTCCGAAGTTTTCCCTCAAAATGGCCATAGAATCGCGAGCTGTGTGGCATGTAGCGCCATCTTGTTGAAACCACATGTCAACCAAGTTCAGTTCTTCCATTTTTGGCAACAAAAAGTTTGTTAGCATCGAACGATAGCGATCGCCATTCACTGTAACGTTGCGTCCAACAGCATCTTTGAAAAAATACGGTCCAATGATTCCACCAGCGTACAAACCACACCAAACAGTGCATTTTTCGGGATGCATGGGCAGTTCTTGAACGGCTTCTGGTTGCTCTTCACTCCAAATGCGGCAATTTTGCTTATTTACGTAGCCATTCAACCAGAAATGAGCCTCATCGCTGAACAAAATTTGTCGATAAAAAAGCGGATTTTCCGAATGGACCACCTAAGACGCAGCCGCGGTCAACATTTAAATGAAATTATCTTCAAAAAGTAAATGTCATGTACCAATCTAACGTTTAAAATAAAGAATCGATGAGTTTTTGCAAATTTTATGCGTTTTATTGTTTAAAAAAGTTCTCAAGCTCTTAAAAAATCACCCTTTATATATATATATATATATATATATATATATATATATAATATTTATAAAAATTATGCCGTGTACTATTGCGGTTTGAATAAAAAAAAACTTTATTTCACTTAATTTTCGGTTACATGGATTCGCTTACGTATCTCACTCAAGACTGACTAAAAATTCCTATCGCTAAACCTTTTGTTAATTTGGATTTGACAATTCAGCAAAGTTCGGTATCGTCGATCGGCCACGTTGTCTTCGATGTCGTGTGGTTGGCGACTGGAACGGTTATGTCGGGTTTACCCCGTGTCAGCATTTTCCTTGCGGCGTTGGTCGGCGGACTCTCGGCTGTCGCTATGTTGAACTATGGGATCTTTTCTGTTGGCGTTGCTGTTCCGGATCCGGTATTTCGTAACACCTCCCCTCTAAGAGCGTCGATCGTCCTCGGTCGACTGTTTGGAAGCTGTATTGTTGGAAGCTTTTTGAAATGTATCGTCTTCGGTTCGGTTTTCTCGATTCTGATCTCCGAAATTTCGGGATCTGCAGATTGGTGTGTTTATCTTCAGTGCGTTTCATATTCTTCGAGATAGCGAGTACCAGGATGAGAAGGCTAATGATTACTATGGTGACGATTGTACTTCCGACGATGGTGGTTTTTCTGTGTTGGTAAGATTTTAGGTTGATCTCTTCTAGGAGTTCCAGATTTTGTATACTGAGGTCTTCACTTTTCTCTTGTATGTTATTGGTTGTTTCTGGGTGTTTGTTGTAAGTTGGTACCAGGTATTCTTCTTTTGCTGAGAGTTCGTCTTCTTTGGGGAAAGTATAGTTTAGTACGTTTATGGTGCAGTTCTCTGTCTCGATGACGGTCGGTTCCGTTATGACTGTGGAGTCGCCGCAGGAGCTAGAGACTTTTAGATGAATGTTTGTATCGATGAATATGACGCCTCTTCTGATTTCTTTTATTTTAGTCGTTTGATCTGTTTTTCTTATAGGACATCTTGGTTTCTGGTGTGTTAGAATTCTACAGATGCATTCGTCTTCCAACGGTGTTGAATTGTCGCAAATTTTACATTTTTGTAGTTGTGGCAATATGTGGTTCTGTCTTCTAGTAGCTCGTAGGGGTTGTTGTCCAGTATTGGTATCTTTATCAGAATAACGATGTTGTCTTTGATGATTCTTGAACTTGCTGAACTGAATTGAAAAATCTCGTCTATGAATTTAAGGTTCATGTCCTGCTGTACTAGTCTATGGAAGATGTATTCTTTCTCTTCTAACGATAGTATATTTTTATTCAATAGATCTTGTTTAGAAAATTCGACTTGTTCTTCTATGTCTTCTAGTGTATGGATGAGAGAATCTATTAAGTTAATGTGTTCTGTAATAGTATCTTCTCTAAGTGTGTTGTTTATTAATGTTATTTGAGAACTAATTTTCCTAATGATATTTGTGACATTATTTATTCTGTTTTGGAAACTAGTATTGATATTGATTTGTTTCATTTGGTTATTTACAATTTTGTTTTCATGATCTTGTAACATTTCCAGGCTTAGTTGTATGGTTTTTAGATCTTCTTCGTCGGGATTACCTGCTATGTATTTAACCATTGTTCCTAATGCGTTGATTAATCCGCGTTTCTGTCTGTGGGGCTAAGGCTTTTAAGTTTCTCTCTAGCAATTTTAATTTTTCTTGAAAGTGTTTCGTGTAAGTGATCTCTAGTTTTGAGGGATAGGGTTATTTTCTCAATATTGTTGATGTTTAGTTCGATGTTGCCTAGATCGATTTTTTTAACGATTCGTTCGTATCCTAATCTAATTCTAACTGTGTCAAGTTTAAAGGCTATAAGTCCATTGTTATTTGTCACATCTTTGTAGATTGTAGACGATACGTAGTGAGTCAAGAAAATTCTGAAATTAGAGTAGTAGTTCGAGGTTACTTTTTCAGTCGGTTCTTGTGGATTATTATATTGTTTGTGTCTCTGAAAGTGAGTAGATTGTCGGTCTTTGTTTTTACTAATTTGAATGGGTCTTTGTCCTTTATCTGTCTCTGTGATATTCTAACGTATTTTGTTTCGTCAGGTTTAAGTTCGAGTGGTGTTTGCTTATTTTCGTGTTTCTTTTCATGTCTTTGTTTGTTTTGTTGTAGTTGCGTTTTGACTGCCGATTGAATATTGTCTGCTGCCTCTTGTAATTCTTCTACGTTCGTGGAGTTTGAAACGTTGAAGATGATTTTTCTAGGCTTCCTTTTTGTAGCTGAATGTATTGTGTTATTGTAAATGTCGGTTAAAAGATTCATTACTTCAATAATTGGTTTGTTTGGAAATTTATGCTTTAATGTTCGATATAACTCAATCTCTTGATCATTCCGTTTGGTTGAGAGTTACTGGCATGGTGGATGGAAATGCCAAGGTCGTTCAGAAACCCTGTAAAGTCTATGGATATGCATGCTGGTTCCTGGTCGCTGACGATAGTTAGTGGTCTGCCAAATATTCTGATATGTTCACTAAGTGCTCTTTTTAAGTCAACTATTGTTCTAGTTTCTAAAGGAATTATGTTAGCGAATTTTGAGAAGGAGTCCACTATCGTCAACCACTTTAGTCCTTTCATGAAAAAAACATCTATGTGAACTCGTTCGAAGGGTTTCTCCCCGAAAATGCTTTTCTGTATTAATTGTGGCGGGTTTCTATCGTATTTGCTTTTCTTACAAACGCCGCAACTATCTATTAGGGCTCTAACCTTTCGATCGAGTTGGGGAAATAATACCTTTGTAGTATTTGGGCTTTGTTTTCTTTTATGCCCCGATGTGCGTATTCGTGTGTAACTTACTAGTTTATCCTGCTCTGCTTCCAGCCTGACGTCCTCCAGTAAAATTTCTGAAATTAGAACTTTGTAGATGTGATTAGATTCGAAATGTTTCTTGTAAGTTTCCTGAACAAGTTGTCTCAATCCTATGGGTACGCGTAAGCAATTTATTCCTCTGGGGTTGAGATATCTTTTGAATATTTGTACTATATCTATTTCGGTGTAATTTGGTTTGAAGATTGTAATATGTCGACGATTTGGAAATATTTGCTCTGACACTTCGGAATCAATGTTTGAAATTTCCAGGATGAGTTGTGTCTTGAATGTGTTAATTGGTTTTTCTGTACACCAAATGTAGTA
This sequence comes from Malaya genurostris, assembly GCF_030247185.1. Classification (NCBI taxonomy): domain Eukaryota; kingdom Metazoa; phylum Arthropoda; class Insecta; order Diptera; family Culicidae; genus Malaya; species Malaya genurostris. The sequence continues at coordinate 158,711,444 of NC_080571.1, forward strand.
ATCATCACTAGAGTCGGCGGAATGTATGGTTGATCCTTCACTCTCTGTTTCTTCATTACTGGTCTCGTGTTGTGGGTTCGCGTTAATCTCGTTTGTCTTTATTCTTGAAAGTGCATCCGCGACGCCATTGTTTTTGCCTGGTTTATCAATTAACTCGTAGTCGTATCCTTCAAGTTCTAGTTTACCTCTAAAAATGCGTTTGTTCGTGTTTGAAAGAGAGTAAGTTAGCGGTTGGTGATCTGTAATTAGTAATTTCCTCCCCCAGAGATAGTGTTCGAAATGTTTAACGGCCCAATACATTGCCAGGAACTCTTTTTCAGTTGTTGAATAGTTTTCTTCTGACCTGTTTAGAGTTCTTGACGCATAAGCTACTGGACGATCTTTTCCGATAGGTCCTTGAGAAAGTACGGCTCCTATCGCAAAGTCACTAGCGTCAGTAGTTAAGTTAAATTCTTTAGAGAAGTCCGGATGAATCAACACTGGGTCCCTCATTAAGATTTGCTTACATTTTTCGAAGCAGAGTTCTGTTTCTGGCCCAATGATAAAATCCTGGTCTTTACGGAGTAAGGTAGTAAGCGGTTTCACCAGTTTAGCAAAATCTTTAATAAATCTCCTATAATATCCCAAAATTCCGAGAAATTGTCTCACTTCTTTTTCTGTTTTCGGTAGTGGCCAATTTTTAATTGTCTCGATTTTGTCCTTACGCCATCTTCCGAAACTGTATGTCCTAGAAATTGGACCTCTTTGCGGAAAAACTCGCATTTATCAAGCTGTATTTTTAAATTAGCATCTTTTAATTTTCTCAAAATTTTGTCCAGGTCGATTTTATGTTGTTCTAGAGAGGGTGAAAATACGATGATGTCGTCCATATATACCAGACAACATTTTCCTATTTCTTCTATTTCAATATGCAGTCCATTACGCGTTGAAAAGTCGCAGGGGAGTTTTCCAACTCGAATGGCATACGCGTAGACTCGTATTTACCAGAGTATACTGAAAATGCCGTTTTTTCAATGTCTTCGTTATCGAGCTGAATTTGGTGAAAGCCTGATGCGAGATCTATAGTAGAAAAATAATTTGTTCTTCCCAGCTTATCTAATATATCGCTAATCTACGGTATAGGATATCTATCACTGATTGTTTTTTCGTTCAGTTTACGATAGTCTATTACCAGCCGAAATTTCTTTTGTCCTGAAGAGTCTGCTTTCTTGGGTACTACCCAAACTGGTGACGTATACGGAGAGATAGATTCTCTTACAATACCGTCTTTCAAAAGTTTATCTACTTGATGTCTCACTATCTCTTCAAAAGCTTTGGGGTATCTGTAGGATTTGGTGTGGATTGGTATGTTGTCGGTGGTTCTAATTTTGTGTTTTATTTTGTGGGTAAAAGTGAGGTTGTCGTCGTTGCAGTACAAAACTTCCTTGTTTTTATCAATTGCTTCTTTCAGAGCAATCTTTTCTATTTCGTTTAGGTGTTCTTCCCTTATTTCGTACTTGGTCGTCGCATGTTTTAGGGGGATTTTCTCAATTTCGTAATAGTCCTTCCCTAGTTCGAGCTCATTAGAATTTATTTCGACAGATCTTTCGTCGGTGTTTTTCCGAATTGCCAAAATTGCCTTTCCGTTCATTTCTTCGTGTAGTCCTGGTAGTATTGAAAAATGTTTGAGAACGACTTCCTGATCGATTATGAATGAACCATTTCGTCTCACGGGTATCTGGATGAATTGGAATTTGTGTTCAGTTAAGTTCAATTTTTGTTCTCCTGGGAACATTTTTTTCATTTTAATTAATTTCTTTCCTATTTTCAAGGTATTGGTGGATGTATTAAGTGTCGCTTTAATTTCGCGTAGAGACTCGTAACCAATAAGGCCATCAAAAAATTTATGGAAGTTGAAAACGTAAAATTTTATTTTTTTCTGATTTGGAAAATATCTATTGAGGCTGATTTGTTAATCTTATATTCGCCCTTGATATTTGTTACTGTAGAAAGTGGTTCATCTTTACAATCTTCAATGTTGACGTGAGCCGGAGAGATATAATTTTTGTTCGCTCCTGTGTCGACTAAAAACTTTAACTCTCCTTAAGAGGTCATGATTGAAATATATGGTATGAAGCTATTCTGGCTCATCATTTGTTTTGATTTCTTTCTCGGGCAAGCTGAAAATTTATCTCTTCTGAAATTAAATATTCGTCGTCTTCGGAATCGAGCGTAGTGTCTCTTGTGTTTTTGTTATGGCATTCTTGTTCTAGTTCGTCATCGGAGTCGAGTTCCGTGTCTATTTGTTTTTGTCCGTGGTTGTTAATATGCATTTTGGAAACATGAGTCCGCATAGATATGTCCTCGTCATTTTGTGAACGGTTTTTAAATTTACCCGATGGGGTCTTATCGTGCTGACGTGGGTTAGAATTCCCTGCATTCAGTTTTGTGTATTTATTTTGTCCGCTATTCTGTTGAGTGGAATAAGGTGTCGGATTATGTGCTTTTTTGTCGAGTCTAAATCTATATGCCGCATTAGAGTACTGTTGCGTAATTTCGAAAGCATGTTCTAATGTTTCAGGTCTGCAACTTCTCACGTGCATTGATATTTCTTCGTTCAACCCGTCAATGAACCGTGTTAGTGTTATGAGGTTTATGAAAGAATTGATTGCTTTTGTGGATGATTTGTAGTCGTCCATATTGGCGGCTGCTGATTTAATAGCAGTATCTATTGCTCGGATTTTATTATAGTATTCAGACAAATTTTTCTTTCTCTGCTTGACATAAAAGAGTGACTGGATATAACTTGTTATATCGCGACGGTCATCGTACGCAGTAAGCAGCGCTTCTTTAATTTCCTCCCACGTTGTGGGTTTACCGGAAGCTATCAAGATTTCTCTTGCTTCTCCCGTGATTTTATTTTTTACACTACGGACTATTTGTCCATAACATATATCATTTTTGTATTGTTCAAAAAGTTGTAGCGTTTGTTCGGTGTCTTGCACCCAGGCTAAGACTTCCTTCTTATTACCGCTAAAATTTGGAATATTCCTGATCGGGTCAGGTGTAGTGTAGCTAAAGAATGGGTCTTTCTCTTTGCCCTTTAAAGAACTTATCGTTTGGATTAGTTGAGCTTGGTTTTCGGACAGTCGCTTGACTTGTTCGACCAGCTCTTGCGTGTCAATTGGTTCCACCATAATTCTATTTACGTCGAACCTTGCACTAGTTTTTGGAATTTTTAATTTCTGAATATCACGGTCTTTAATTGCCAGTGATATGTTCTGCAGTTTATTTTGTGAATTTTAAACTTCTAGTCACACAGAGTTCAGCTACTAATGATATACCCACACTATTTGCCTACTACCTCGTTTCTAGTTTTTCACTGTTTTTAGGCCACTCTTAGGCACTCGTTTTCACTTCTTAATAATAATAATAAAGTGAAGGTTACTTACAAGATGATTCTTTTCATCAGGGAGTATGCTCTTTGAGTGTGTAGCGATTATGGGATGGTTCCAGGTGGCGGGTTCGATCCTTTTCGATATCTCAAATTCCGGGCTCCTCTCCGAAATAGCTAACGCTGGAATGTCGGTTACCTCTGTGTTGCCCGTTGGACGTCGAATCGTACCACTTTTTTCACGATAAAAGATGTTCTTGAATATTCACTTCACTAACACTTTTTGTTTCGTTTTTTACCACTTGGCTTACTGACTGCGCCAATTATGCCGTATACTATCGCGGTTTGAATAAAAAAAAACTTTATTTCACTTAATTTCCGGTTACATGGATTCGCTTACGTATCTCACTCAAGACTGACTAAAAATTCCTATCGCTAAACCTGTTGTTAATTTGGATTTGACAATTCAGCAAAGTTCGATATAGTCGATCGGCCACGTTGTCTTCGATGTCGTGTGGTTGGCGGCTGGAACGGTTGCTATGTCGGGATTATCCCGTGTCAGCATTTTCCTTGCGGCGTTGGTCGGCGGACTCTCGGCTGTCGCTATGTTGAACTATGGGCTCTTTTCTGTTGGCGTTGCTGTTTCGGATCCGGTATTTCGTCATATATATATATATATATATATATATATATATATATATATATATATATATATATATATATATATATATATATATATATATATATATATATATATATATATATATATATATATATATATATATATATATATATATATATATATATATATATATATATATATATATATATATATATATATAAGCTAGCGAAATGCGCTCACCGTTCACTTACTGCAACTTTGTCACAAACCGACAGTAGACATTACATAAACATAAAGTACACCAGCAGCAACGCCAACTTACAGCATCGAATATCAGCTCAGCAGTTTACCATGTTTATAAAAAGTATCTTTTCCATAGAATTTAGGGACAAGTGAGGCCTCTGTAAACCTTTTCTAAATTGTAATAAATCACTTTTAGTCTATCCGTTGAACAGTTCAGTTTAGTTTTTTTTTAAACGAGATCCGTCGCCGGAATAATTTAACTGGCGCAGTCGTGAAGGATCTTAGTGTCGCGAGTGAAAAAGTGTGGGGTTCGAATCTTCGACGGTTTATCGAGGAGTAGCAGCACTAACACCGGAAAGCGGCCAATAAACCCAGCGAGAGGAAATCGCTAAAATACGCTGCAACGGATCATCGCAAAACTTATAGGTAAGTGCAAATTTATATTATTTTATAGAGTTGTGAAATAAGAAGTACAAGTGAAAAAAAACCTATTTAAGTGAAATAACCAAGTAACTAGTTTAACAAACCTTAATAAAATTTATAATGAGTCCCATTCCAATCCATTTCTGCCAGCCTATAAAACGCCAATACAAACTAACGGATTCCCTTAGAAACCGCACTATAATACGGGCATGCCAAAATTTGTGACAATGCCTCCTAGTAACGTTTTCGAACCCAAGCCATCGTTTACGAAATTTCCAAAACCCACACCTATGGACATTGATCAGTCTATTAGGTCAAAACAAGTGAATTATATAAACAGAAATCCTCAATAAACCCCACAAAGACCACAAATTCACCCAGAATTGAAATCTCAGTTTTCACTACCCTTTCAACCCCATCCAGCTCAACACTTTAGACCATATCCAAAACAGCTGTTTTTCCGAACAGGTCAACCTAAATTCCACATAGAAGAATTACATGATATTGAACAAACACCGTATTTCGATAGATTCTATGAACATTTTAGTTACTATCCAGATATAACCCCTTACCATTACCCTTATGAACAATTCGACTATTCAAACACATTTTGCATTCCAGAAATTAATACCACAAGCCAAAATGCATACGATCAAAATTCTCATCCAAAACTAGAAGATCAACAGTTAGCAGTTGAACATGTAGATGCTAGTACTGAAGACAATTTAATTTTTCCGGCGGATTTCAAACCACCGCCAGAAAAATAGAAGATATTAATTTTATTCCATACATTCAAATTGATACCGAGTTAGGCAACCTAAAATTATTGATAGACACTGGCTCAAACAAAAGTTATATTAACCCTGCAAATGTGAAAAACAAATTAATACTCAGAACTACTCCAATGTATGTACGAAACGTGAGCGGAAAACACGAAATAAATAAATTTATATTTTTCTCTCCATTCATTAATCAGCAACCTGGAAAATTTTACTTACTGAAGTTTCATGATTTTTTCGACGGATTGATTGGATATGAAACTCTTCAATCCCTAGAAGCCACAATTGACTGTTCAAATAACTCTATTAAATTCCCTAATTATACAATTTCAATGACGAGAAAATATCCCACAACCTACACATTGAAACTAAATTGTAACGAAGATATGATTGCTGAACTACCTACCAATGCACCTAATAGTGGTTTTTATATTGAAACCCTTCTGCCCCTCACATCCGACGTAGCCGTAGCACCAGGTATTTACAAAGCTAATAATAATAAAGCCACAGTAATTTTAACGAATCTCACGAAGGCAGATGTCAAAATAAACCCGAATCGTCCACTCGTTGCGGAGATTAATAATTTCGAATTTGGCACCCCTCAACTCACAACATGCAAGAAAAGGTTCAACTTTACCTCACATTTGACCCAAAAAGAAGCTTGTAAACTTCTGAAACTTGTTAAAAAATTCGAAGATATTTTCCACTTGGAAGACCAAAATTTATCATTTACAAACGCAATTAAACACCGCATTTCAACTAAAGATGATATACCAGTACACGCAAAATCGTACTGTTATCCTTACTGTCATAAAGCAGAAATCCAAAAACAAATTAAAAAAATGCTAGACCAAGGAATTATACAACCTTCCGATAGTCCATGGTCCTCACCGGTATGGGTGGTTGTGAAAAAACCAGATGCTTCCGGTAGGCAAAAATGGCGCCTCGTCATTGACTGTCGCAAGTTAAATGAGAAGACAATTGAAGATAGGTACCCAATTCCTAATATTATCGATATTTTAGATAAATTGGGCCGATCGCAATATTTCACTACTTTAGACCTGGCATCTGGATTTCACCAGATCGAGGTTCATAAGGAAGATATCCCGAAGACAGCTTTTAGTGTCGATCATGAACACTACGAGTTTCTTCGAATGCCATTTGGCCGTCGTAATGCTCCATCTACTTTTCAACGAGTAATGGACAACATTCTTCGAAAATTTTTTGGAAAGATATGTCTCGTTTATATGGATGACATTATCGTATTTTCCACGAGTTTACAAGAACACATAGAAAACTTAAAGAAGATTTTTGAATGTCTGAAAGAATACAATATGAAGATTCAACTTGATAAGAGCGTGTTCCTTCATAAAGAAGTTTCTTTTCTAGGGTATCTCGTGACAGCAGATGGTGTAAAACCCGAACCGAACAAAATAGGTGTGATAAAAAATTCGCTTCGCCTAGCGGTTATTAACGGTTCTGTTTCTGCCAGATTCTTGCCATACAAGATTGGCAGAACCGTTTTGAATCGGTTCTACATATTTAGCGTCTTGGTTTCATTTTTTCATTAAAAAGTACATATGAAAGGCAATAAATTATTGCCCTTCATACATACTAATTATGAAAATGTTATTGCCATTAACAGTGCTTTCTCACTACCTAATATACACATACTTAAATCTCATTTAGCTCGTCTCAAGATTCGTTTTTTGTATGTACATGCGGGATTGATAAACATCAAATGAAGTCGAATAAAAAAAAGAAAAAAGAAGGAAGAGAGAAATAAACAAGACACATACGGCGAGATAATGACGCAATTTCGCCGGAACAATTTTGACAGCAGCCGGAATGCAGCCAGTCTTCTGACGGTTGCCAGAATTCCTCACAAGCGGGCGGTTATTACAAAGAAAGCCTTCGTTTCACGGACGCTAACTAACTCGGAAGAAAACCTCGCCACTATAGAATAAGAACTATTGGCTATCGTGTGGGCCTGTAAATATTTTAGGCCTTATCTTTTTGGCAGGAAATTTATTCTCTACACCGATCACCAACCATTGACCTATGGTTTGAACCTTAAAAATCCTAACAGCAAACTAATTCGTTGGAGATTAGCTTTAGAAGAATTTGATTACGAGATAAGATACAGATCGGGTAAACAGAATACTATAGCGGATGTTCTCTCTCGGTTAGAAATTAATACTAACGAGTTAGAAGACGATACTAACACAGACAATGCAACTGTACATTCGGCTGACACCGACGACAGCGAATTTGTTCCCATGACGTTACACCACAGACTAACAGACAGGACACTCAAATTTGATTCTTCAATCATTTTAACGGTCATTTCGAATATTCCATTATTTGGGACAGTACTCACATGTGTCATGATGGCGCCACGTTACCCTATCAAAAACATCATGTCTGTCATCTAGACTGTCTTTATTTTTTTCATTTACCAACAGAGTTGCCATTCATACAGAATTACCTGTAATGTATTGATTTGTATACGTCCATGCGAATTTCATGCAGGATACAGATTTAATACATATTGCCAAAGATAAACTGAAGATTACAATGTTCCATACGTTTCATTGAAAAATGTTGGGTCAGTAATCGTGAACCAGTTGGTTCAGTAATAATGTAATTTTATTGACCCTCCGTTAACAAGCGTCGACTAGTTCCGACAAAATGCCATGGAAACAATACAAGTTAGAAAGGAAGCACACATATGTTTACATTCAGCATATAATGATTTCTTGCCACAACTGATGCTTCATGGGATGAGGCTATAACAAACTAAATAAATTCTAGACAATGGTTCTAAGTAGTTTTCACTTTCTTATTCTAAGAATCACTGATATAAAGCGAAATTTCTCAATATCGTTCATACTGTAACTTGATATTTTTCCAAACATAAACAATCATTGTCATAGTTACGACGCATCTAGTGATCAGACACTTGTTGTTTTGCTTCAAAATACTCAAATTGACAGTGAACCGAGCTCATCGAGGGGTCCTATTCAAATGATACCTAAGAAATCGCAGACTACTCTATCTTGAGTTTATCTTTGATATTGCCTAAACTATATACATAATTGCGCCTACTTCTCATCCTCCAACTCAATAAAAAATCGAAGCCGTTTTGTTACAATATTTACTTGCTTCTGGTCTGCCGCCACTTAATTTCGGGTGAAAACTACCAACACAATAAAAAATAGTCTAGATGAACAAATTTGAGTCGAATAAATGGTTACCCTCCAACATCAAGAAAAAGTTAAATATATTATCAACGTAATCCAATAAATCATTGTGACGATTCATTTTCAAATATTTTGATGAAATCAGGCATCCCTGCAAGCAGCTGATCGGTGTTGACAAACGAGGGGAAACCAACTAGTAAAAAAACTTTTACATAACACAAGGGGTGTACAGATAGTAAATAGTTCGCGCAGTACAATATAGGTGGAACTAGTGCATCACGAAAAAAGTTTTTATTAGAATTTACTCATACTGTCATGTCTGTTAGTCTGTGGTTACACCCTCTAAGGTGAAATGTAGCGTCATAGAATGCGCGCAAAATTTTATCCGCTTCATTTGAACTAACCGTCGCACAAAGCATACCAAGAAAAACGGGCACATAGAAACAAGAACTTTTTTCAATTATTGAGCGCAGTGGGCTTGTAAAAAAGACTGGACGTAATGGATTTTTGAATCCTTCACACTTTAAATATATGCTAATTCAATTGTTATTGTTAGTGATTACTCTTACACTAGAGCTATAAATCATGAGTAATTATGAATGACTAACATGAGGTTATATGTATATGTATTGACCAACTTGCTAACCATGTATATGCTTGAGTTTAGTAGCAAGCATGGAGTCTCCTTCAACAATTATCGATATCTTTGCCAGTCGTTCCCCGGCCCTTCCCGTCGATGAGATTGAATTTACGTAAAAGTATTTACTTGACACGCATGATCAAGCGCGGTCGAATTTACTTATCGAATACATTCAATGCCATTCCATTCTAATTGACTTGCATTATCATCTTCGAATAAGTAGAAGGTATTATTTCTGTTGTGTCAATAGGATCGTAGCACTAGCCATGTAATCGAAGCTATGCTATGAGTCGGCTGCGAAGTCTGTTAAAACAGAAAGGCCAAATTTCTCAAAAGGAATGTAATTCCAAGACTTCCACACCCAGACATTTTCCTGGTGTGGATTCAGTATTATCCCAATACGGTTCCGCCACTCCTGCTGTGCGCTAAGAATTGGCTGCGAAGTCTGTTGAAACAAATGGTCATATTCAACAATAAATGTAATACCAAGGCTTTGCTTTGCTTGATAACGTTTTTTCGAGTTGTTTATTATCTAATACAATAAAACAATGTTGAAATTTGATCCATTTACAATCACTTTTGTATTTTTTTATTGCTATCAACTGGTTTTGATGCAATAAATTAATATTTTTTTCGACTTTTAACTCATATTTTACACATTTAATAATTAATTCGAAGGAAATGTATATAGTTTTGTCTACCTACTTTAGACATAAGTAATTGCTCCCATAAAACATAAGAATAGTTATACATGGTTTATTCGTTACAAAGCAATATAGTTGAAAATTTGAGTATTAGTCATAAGACCACAACAAAACCACAATCTTTGTAAATATACTTTATGATTAAAAAAGAACCGGAATTTTCATTTTAAAATTCCCGCGCTTGTCCAATCGGTAAACTTTTATTCTCTCAACGTTGGCAAAACTTTTATACACATTCTGTCAAATTTTGACGCATATCGTACGATTAGTTTTTGTTTGGCGTCTATACAAAGAAGTTGAAAAATTTTCGTGTGGCAATTTTTATAATGGATGAAAATTTAAAACAACGTGCGTGCATCAAATTTTGTATTGCAAAAGGATTTAAGTGTTCCGAAACGTTGAAAATGTTAGAAAAGGCCTTTGGTGAATCGTGTCTAGGAAAAAACACAGGCATACGAGTGGTATAAACGCTTCAAAGGTGGTCGTACAAACTTGGATCATGATGAGATTCCCTGGCCACCCAACAACATCTGTCACTGAAGAAAACATTGAATCGGCGAAGCAAATCGTGTTGCAAAATCGTTCTGTACCGATTAGAGAGATTGCTGTGTTGTTGGGCATCTCTTATGGATCAGCCGAACACATTTTAACTGATGTTTTGTGTTTGAAACGCGTCGCTTCTCGGCTGGTGCCAAAAAAACTGAATTTCATTGAAAAACTGCGTCGTGTTGATGTGGCCAAAGAGATGATTTCCAACGCAGATAGTGACCCCACATTCATCGAATGCATCATAACTGGTGATGAGGTGTGGATCTATGAATATGACGGCGAAACCGCACAACAATCGACCGAATGGCGCTTTGAAGGCGAGCCGTTGTTCTAAATTTTCATCCATTATAAAAATCGCCACCCGAAAATTGTTCAACTTCTTTGTATAGACGCCAAACAAAAACTAATCGTACGATATGCGTCAAAATTTGACAGAATGTATATAAAAGTGTTGCCAACGTTGAGAGAATAAAAGTTTACCGATTGGACAAGCGCGAGAATTTTAAAATGAAAATTCCGGTTCTTTTTTTATCATAAGGTATATACAATTAAACAATTACACTTTTTATGAACCATTTAATTCTACTATTTCACTTTCACATCACTACACTTCCGCTAAGTATAACAAACGTAACAACACAATATTTCAGACTGTTATTTGTAGCCCTCGTCAGTGTATAAATTCAATAAATTTGTTTTAAGGATGCTGTCGTGTTGCATTTTTATAAGAAACGTATGCGGATAGTCTAAAGGTTGAATAGGTGAGGACAGAAATGGAAATGAACAACAAAGCCGCAGCAATGACCAGCCGAGAATTATGAATGTGGTTTAAGCAGAAAATAATCTGTTCTCAATAAGGTTTTTTATCCATCACAATATGCAATTAAAAATCAAGATCGATATTAAGTTGAACTTGAATAATAATTCCATTAGAATTCATGGATACTAGGGGATCGTTCCACCCGGAACGCAAAACTGTCACTGTTCGCCGTTGTCTATAATAGCTACGGAATTCGACCAAGACAAATTTACTGACGCTCGTGCTACTACGCATTAGAGTGCCTATAACCAGAGTGACGACTTCTCATCTGTAATGTTGGCAACAATTCAAAACATTCCATTAGCTTTACATTGAATTGACAGGTTGTTTGCTCGTTTGGAACTGGTAGCTGTAATTCCAAACGAACAGCTGTCGTCACTCTGATTATAGTCACTCTACTACGCATCACTCCAGAGGTGTCAACCTACTCTTACTTATCTTACCTACCAGCCTAGTCCTATTGTGTTTTTTACTGTATCTAACAAACGTTTCATTGTAGTCTTATCTAACTACGGCTCGAATGCTTAGTAAAATTGATCGAACCACCATACTCGCTGTGCTCCTCTTCGTCTCATGCCTATGAGATCAGATTTAAGACCCATCCACCGACCACCTTCCAGCATCCTAATGGTCCGCAGTACCTGTATATAGTCCAGATTTCATGGCCATAGAGAACAACCAGCCTAATGAACGTTTATAGGATAATCAATTTCGTGCGATGGCCTACTTTACTCGATCGAAGGGTTTCTTTGAGTCCAAAGTTCGTACGATTTCTAGCAAAAATACTCCTCTGCATTTCTCTGCTGTCCAGTGAGTCTACATACACGAATTCGTCAACCACCGCGATATGGTCACCGTCTATAAATATTTGTGGTGAAAGCGAAACGTTTCTTTTTTAATACCTCTTCCTCTCGTGTATTTTGTTTTCGACGCATTTATAGCCTGTCCAATGCGTCTTACTTCGAGTCCGATGTATGTCTCCATCATCTTCTCACAGTTACGTGTAACAATATCAACGTCGTCAGCGAAGTAAAAAAGCTGTACAGACTATCGGAAGATCATACCACTCGTGTCAATCCCGGCTCTTCCAGTGTTCCAGATATTTGAACGTAGCACATCACTATCCATCGTTGTTTTGACCAATCGCGTCAGTTTATCGGGAATCGGGAACCGCATGTGTGCATAATCTGCTATAAATGTTTTCGTTTGATTGTGTCGAATGCCGCTTTGAAGTAAATGAATAGGTGATGGGGACGTTGTATTCACGACACTTCTGGTGTACTTATCGCCAATATGTGGTTCGTAGTGGTGCGGGCCCCAGTAAATCCCGCTGGGTACGGCCCTACGAATTTCTTAGCTATTAACGATAGAGGATTTGGGAGAGCACCTTGTAGGCGGCGTTCAGCAATGTGATTATGCTTTACTTGAAACAGTCAAGCTTATCATCCCTCGGACATATCACTCATTCCATCCATTCCTGCGGTAGAATCCCCTTCTCTCAAATCTTAGAGATCATCTTAGGGTTTTTCGCGCAAGGACGACGATTTTGAGGTAGTCAGGCACATATTTTCAACTGACTGCGTATAAAAGGGGAACCGTGATCGAAAATCGATCATTTCTTCTTGTGCGTTGGATGGAAGCGGACGTCGTGGGAATGATTAATTCAACCAGCAGCTTCGGAGAGTGCACCTTCTGCGTGGTTAAAAACCTCAAACGCTCAGGTCGCAATTCTCATTTGGACCTCAATCGTCCGGTGGAGCAGATGGCAATGAAAGCAGGCCTTTTGCGTGGTATAAAGCCTCAAACGCTCAGGTCGTGCTTTCATTTGGACTTCAATCGTCAGGTGGAGCAGTCGTCAATGCTTTCATCTGGACTTCGGTCGTCAGGTGGAGCAGTCGTCAATAATGAGAGCAGACCTTTTGCGTGGTATAAAGCCTCAAACGCTTAGGTCGTGCTTTCAGTTGGACTTCAATCGTCGGGAGCAGCAGTCGTCAATGCTTTCATTTGGACTTCGGTCGTCAGGTGGAGCAGTCGCTAGTAATAAGAGCAGACCTTTAGCGTTGTACTAAACCTCAAACGCTCCGGTCGCAGAGCCAGTTTTTCTTTCGAAGAAGATCGATTACATCATCCTGTTGGTGGTCGTTTGCATTGGAGTAAAATACAACGGAAAATGGACAACAATATGGAACATTATTCAAAATCAACCCTTCTAATGGCTCTAAATGTTACCTAAAAACTATAAAACTTGCTTCTTTGTAAATCGAAAATTAGAATTATCAGTGTAGTGCAAATCAAAGATAATTTGATCAGTTTTTTGCAATTTTCTAAATTCTAAATTTTCTAAATTCTAAATTCAGTTCTAAATTCGTAAGAGTGTTTAAAATCGTTTATATCCAATCAGTGTTTAATATCTTAGAAAATTATACAATTAGGCTCTTCTGGGATGCCAGAAATTAATCCCGTACAGCATTTTGATAGTATCTTTTACTAACATATTGAAATCCGAAATGAAATAATCTACATCAAAATTCTCTAAGGTGCCATTTAGAACCATAATTTTGTACCCAAAGAATTATGGGAAATTTTACTTCACTGTACTGTATACGGCCCATTTTTCAACCAGTTGTAGTTTGTAGTAAACTTTCTGCAGATTTGCTATATAAAATATAGCACCGGCTCAGAAGCCATTCATTTCGAATTTGGCTGTCATTGTCATCGTGTTCATCATAGTGCGATCGAGGAATCTCCAAACGAAATACTAAGCTTGTTACCGCAAGAGGAAAAAGCAGGAGACTCCAACAGAACACATATCAGTTTCTCATTCATGGACAACAGGTCATCCTGGAAATAGAATACGGAAGTCAGCGGTATCCATTGGAAGTCAATGGTATCCATCGGAATTTGAACTCAACTCATCACTCTCTATCACGAACGCCTTCATAAAAGGTTCTTTTCAGAACCACCATTATTTTATGCTAAGGAACTATATTGGTGATTTCGTAATATTTGTGTGTAAGAATGTTTAATGTAACTAATCTGTACTGTAGTTTAGGTATATCGTTTCAAATTCTAGTAGTGTAAAAGGGCAAAACTTGCACAATTCACACTATTGATCAACTAATTTATATTCGGAAGTATAAAGTAAAAGTGTCAGTTTTATTCGTATTCACGACATCCAGTTATGTCTCTGACATTAAACACCTGTACATTTTTATCCCTTAGCTTACCGACATCTCATTTTTTTCTAATGGATTAGGTGCTGAGAAACTGTCGTCGGCTGAGCGTGAACCCTGATTGATTCTTCTTGTCGTGTCGTTCTCTGTATCCTGAGTTTTGCTATTCAGATGCATATCGTAGTTCTGCTCTGACCTGTCGATCACCTCACATTGCGTATGATACAATTTATCAAGATCAGCAATGGCAGATTATGTACGAATGTATAATTGATCCAATAGCTCTATCTTCAAATAAAATACTGTTGAGTAAACTGTATCAGAATCAGATAAGAGAAATGCTAAAGACATTATTTTATTCTGAAAACTAGAACATATAACTGGAAAATTCGTCTTCTATAAATATTTTGTTCTTGCTTTGATATTACTAAGAAAGAATTTTGTATTTTGTATCATGCAGACTTTGTTATGAATTTTGATATTTTAAATGTAATTTCAAACTAAATAATGTTATTGTCTCCCATTGAATATCACGAACGTCCTCATCGGTATTAGTTTGAGAAGCTTAAAAAATTTTGTTCATATGACATAGAATCTCATAAACATTTTATAGCTGTCGTGAAAAGCTTATCAAATGATTGAAGTGCTGAAAAAAATGAAAATCAACTAAAGTAATTGTTTGATTTTGCCTCTTGCCAAGCAAAATCTTATGAAAAGAAAGCGAATGATATTACTTTCCCACGCTCTGGAATCTCCTAGGGACTGTAATGCAAACTTCACTCAGTGTCATTGTTGCCAAGGTTTCGGTCTTGGTACAAAAAACTGTCATATGAACGTTTGTTCAATGAATAAGATCATTGATAGATTTACTTGTTCTAATTGTGATGAAAATCATGAATAAACTGAGGTCACTTTTTGTGAAGGATATGTACCGCACAAAAAAACCGATGTTATGGAAATCCGCGTTAAAAACCATGTAACTAGTAAAAACACAAAACTATTCTCGTAAAAACTCACAACTATAGATAAATTTTCTTGCTGTCGAATGTCTAAAAATTCATGAAACATCAAGATCTGGTGTTATCTCGACAATAATTTGTTTGAAAAAATCGATTTTAGGACTTTGAGGTCGAAATCGAAAATTTTTTATTGATGTCAAATGTCTTAAAATTGAAACGTCGAGATCTGGAATCATCTCGAAAAAATTTTTTTGTCGAAAATAAAATTCGGGATAACACCAGATCTCCAAGTTATACGCATTCTAAGACCAAATAAAAAACAGCATAGCTTTGAAAATTCACAATAAAAAAACGTTGTAACTTCGGAAATACGTGTAACTTCGGTAATCCGCGTTAAAAAACACGTAACTTCAGAAATCTGCGTAAGGAAATACGCGAGCTCAGAAAAACTTCATAAAATAGACCTCAGTTTACAATAATTTGAAATGTGCTGTCAAGTAAAAAAAAATTAAACACTCGTTCGCTTTGACCACAACGAGTGCCCTTCTTCATCTGATTTCAATTACGCCAACGTGACCTGTAGACAATTATCTATAACCGATCCTTCAATACCATTTGCTTCTTTTAACGTTTTTTTCAGGCAATATAACGGACAATAAAATGATTTAACTATAAAAAGGGAGCTTTTTCAAACGATTATTGAAGGAATT
Source organism: Malaya genurostris (assembly GCF_030247185.1). Taxonomy (NCBI): domain Eukaryota; kingdom Metazoa; phylum Arthropoda; class Insecta; order Diptera; family Culicidae; genus Malaya; species Malaya genurostris. The sequence continues at coordinate 158,727,642 of NC_080571.1, forward strand.
CGACTTCACAACTTTTCGAAGCATATCATAATGGATGGCAATTTGCGGAAAATATTGTTGTGAATTTATAACTGAACAATGGTGTTATATAATTATTTGAATATTTCAAATTAAAGTGTTCGACCTTTAAAACCGTTTGAAGATGAATTTTATATTTTTTTCAATATTCACAGAATTCATATAGCTATTGTGACAGAAACATTCCTTAAACCAAATGTCAAATAGAAAAGCAACCCACATTATGTGGTTAATCGATTTGATAGGATTACTGGAATGGGTGGTCGAGTTGTCGTTTTTGTCCAAACGCAAATCAAACATCAATTACCTTCTTTCAATACCACACATGGAATCTAATTTATCGCTGGAGCATATTTTCCATTCCAATGCACTGGGGACAAAATGATTTTTTTTAATGGCGATTTGCAAACACTCACAAGATATCGATCTATTTTTTGTGATAGTTAACCAAAATCTATAACATGTTCTGTAAAAGTGTGGGTAAAATAACCGGAATGAACAAAATACTTCATAATCAACACCACTCTGGTTATTTTTCGGTTCTCTCCGAATTAGTTAGCAGAATTGTAAATATGAATTGCTACTCGTACGAACAGGAAATTCTCAATGTTCGAATGTAGCTCCAATCTTTTTTTTTTTCTCTCTGACTTTTACTGGCTCAGACCTTCAGATCCATAAAGCTGCTCCAATCTTGTATGATATTTTCACTTCTGATCTTTTTAATCTACCCGTTGGTTGTCAGAAGTCTCCAATCTGGTGAAGTTGTTGTTCACCAGTAAGGGAAAGTTTTGAAGGATTCAGAATAAAATTCAGAAGCACCCACCCTTGTTTAGTACAAATACGTTACATAGACTCACAACAATAGAACCATTAGATGTAATGTCACATAATATTATAAGCGAATTCCGACAAAAATCGATGCAATCTTCAATTGAATCGGCTTACTCTTTGCATTAGTTAGTATGTTAGTATATAAATTCTTTTTTCCCAGTACACATTACAAGAAGGTTTACAATTTTCCTTACAAAAAAATCAAAGAAGTGCGGAAGCAAATGATGTACTAATGGTAATTACCAAGTCATGTTTATTATACGACTGAAAAGTCATCACTTGTGATTGAATACCCAATTCAAATCTTCAATTTAAGGTAGCGCTTCGCCGTGGTCAGGTCGAAGCGAAACAACTCACTGCTTCCTCTTGCTTTGTCGCCGAAATTTCACCCTAAATTGCAAATTTCTCCAATACTAACCCGATTCACGAAAAATCAAAAACATACAATTGTAGGTAAATGATTTTACTATGCATTTGGCGAAAAATATCAGTTAGAAAACTTTTCTTTCGCGAGATTTCGTGCGAGTTTTGTTAAACATTTTGTTTTATTTTTTCCTTTTCTCGCTATAAACAACTCGCATATGTAGGGATGTGCTACGTTTTCAACAAAGCGTCAAAGCTAGTAACGATGAAAATCATTACTGATTTCTCGTTCTATTGAAACATGAATAGTAATTATTTTACAAAGTAGTAACACTTACTTACATTTTCTACTCATCTATATTCAACGTTTACGCAGAGAGAACGGAAAACGAAAACAAAAGAAATGTTGTTAGCGTCTACCGCATGTGGCATTTTGCACACCCCAATGCCTGCGTTGACATTGTGTGCGTGCGAAAGAATAAAGAAAAACTCATTTATTTTTATAACTCGCACGAAATCTTTCGATAAAAACGTTTATCAGGCACAATTTTTATACGAATCGATAGAAAAATTAATTATCTAGAATCGTATGTTCTTGGAATTTCCGTTTTCTTTCCCGTTTTCTCACAATTTTGGGTAAAGTGCGTGAAACCCCGGGATAGGCAGCGAACTCCCGTGACCACGGCGAAGCGCTACCTTAAATTGAATTCTTATTACCATAAAACATATATTATAAAAAGATGAGTTGGAATATGACAGAATAAAATTATATTTAAGGCAAGGTAGAAGCATTTGTATTTGAGACTGCACTTGCGTTGTTACTCTGTCTTTGTCTAGGACCAGTTTGCACAATTACTGCATTGTTTCCTAAAATAGAGTTTTTTTATTCAATATTATAATATAATTTTAAGGCACACTGCTTGAGCTCTAAGATGCCAAGGGTATTTACTAATCTTAATTACGACTAACTTAAAACTAGAATAGTATCATTATGTAATGTAGTATCGGGGTAGCGGATTCTCGAGAATTCAGCTTTCAGCTGGCGAATTGAATATTGCATGAGGGTTTTTCATATGGCATTGGTGAATATCCATGTTGGCCGTATCCTTCGGTCCGTGTGGGTCCGCGGTAAACACCCCCAAGCTACGAAGGCCCGGCGGGTGGCCCGCATGATGGTCATCGCCTGGAGCGGTCTTCCGTGGGCGGTGATGATGATATTGCCGAAGAGAATGAAAGAGAAGTAAATATTGTGGAAAACGTGGTAAAGAGGGGATGTGGGAACAAAATGTCTGAAACGACAAAGATCTAATTAGTTACCATCGAGGTGGTGAAGAGACAGGGAAGGAGGAACGAAAAGGTTAGTGACAAATAAAAGATCATGTTAGTTCCAATGAAGATGGTGGACAGACGCGGGGATCGTGAGAATCGGGCGGATGTTAGTGTCGAACCTGTAGGTGGAGTTTATACTTTCTAAGCGAGGAATAACACATTACCCTTGTATATCTATGTGTTTAAGGTACTGGTATATGAGAAGCATATATGAACTATCCTGACTCGCCAACATATCCCGAACCGGAACCTCAGGCGGTCTACCTCGGGCCCTAAGGGATTCCAGTAGCTTCGACCTGGCGTCGCGATACTCTACGCACGACCACACGACATGCTCGATGTCCTGATAACCGTCGCCACAGGTGCAGAGACCGCTCTCCGCAAGCCCAACACGCTGGAGATGTGCGTTGAAAGTGTAGTGATTTGACATGAGCCGCGACATAACACGAATGAAATCGCGACTCACGTACACCCCCCTGAACCAAGGTTTCGTCGATTCCCTAGGGATAATAGAATGCAGCCATCGTCCCAGTTCGCCATTGCTCCATGAAGTTTGCCAACTTTCGAGAGTTTTCTGACGAGAGATACTGGAAAATTTATTGAAGCAGATTGGTCTTTCATAAATTTCACCTTCTAATGCGCCTACCTTAGCCAATGAGTCTGCCTTTTCATTGCCCGGAATGGAACAATGCGAAGGCACCCAGACTAACGATATTGAATAAGACCGTTCAGATAAAGTTCTCAAATGTTCCCGTATTTTCCCCAGGAAATATGGGGGATACTTTCCTGGCTTCATTGCCCGGAGAGCTTCTATTGAGCTTAGACTGTCCGTGACAATGAAGTAATGGTCTTTGGGCAAGGTTTCAATGATCTCGAGGGTGTACTGAATAGCAGCTAATTCTGCGACGTAAACTGAAGCCGGATCACTGAGTTTGTAAGAAGCGGTGATGTTTTGATTGAAGATGCCGAAGCCTGTGGACCTGTTGATGTTTGATCCGTCAGTGTAAAACACCTTTTTACAGTTGACTGTTCGAAATTTATTATGAAAGATATTAGAAGCCACTCGAGGGCGTACGTGATCCGGAATTCCACGAATCTCTTCTCTCATGGATGTGTCGAAAAACACAGTAGAATCAGAAGTATCCGAGAAATGAGCACGGTTGGAAACAAACGAAGAAGGATTAATATTCTGAGCTATGTAATCAAAATACAAGGACATAAAACGGGTCTGAGAATTGAGCTCGACAAGCCTTTCGAAGTTTCCAGTCATCATCGGATTCAAGATGTCGCATCGGATTAGCAATCGATATGAGACGTCCCAGAATCGGTTTTTCAACGGTAAGACGCCTGCGAGCACTTCGAGACTCATCGTATGAGTCGACTGCATGCAACCTAAGGCAATACGCAAACAACGATACTGAATTCTTTCCAGTTTAATGAAATGGGTGTTCGCGGCGGATCGGAAGCAGAAGCATCCATATTCCATTACGGACAATATCGTTGTTTGGTAAAGCCTGATCAGGTCTCCTGGATGGGCACCCCACCAAGTTCCGGTTATTGTGCGAAGAAAATTGATTTTCTGCTCTCATTTTTTTTTTTTCAGATACCTAATGTGACATCCCCAGGTGCCTTTGGAGTCGAACCAGACTCCGAGATATTTAAATATGAAGACCTGTGCTATGGTTCCACCCCCTAGTTGAAGCTGTAATTGTATTGGTTCTCGCTTCCTTGAAAATACAACCAGTTCAGTTTCTCCGTAGAGAACTCAATACCCATTTGAAGAGCTCATGTCGACAAGTTGTCGATGGTATCTTGCAGTGGTCCTTGGAGATCGACAGCTTTGGGTCCTATAATAGACACAACACGTCGGCAAGTTGTCTTAGCGTGCAAGATGTGTTGATACATTTATCAATGTTGTTTAGGTAAAAGTTGTATAAAAGGGGGTTTAAGCATGAGCCCTGAGGAAGACCCATGTAACTGAATCGTATTGTCGACAAATCACCATGCGCGAAATACATGTATTTCTCGGACAATAGATTATACAAAAATTTATTCAAAGTGGGTGAAAGACCATGCTGATGCAACTTCTCGGATAGGATGTTTATGGAAACTGAGTCTAAAGCCCCCTTGATGTCTAGAAAAACTGACGCCATTTGTTCTTTACGAGCAAATGCCATTTGAATTTCGGTTGAGAGCAACGCTAGTAGAGATGGGAAACTTATGGATATTTATCGATAATATCGATATTACCACGATATCGACGATATCGATAATTCAGAGCATTGACAAAAAATATCGATATTCGATATTGCAACCATGGAGTTTAGTAAAATTATAATTTCATATTATTACTTCGCTCGTGTAGTTTTTATCTAATTTTTTATTTAAAAGATATATTTTATTCAGGCCGGTTTGCGTACAAGCTTTACGTGGCCGATTGAGCCGATTTTTTAAATAATTTTTTTTTGAGTTGGATCTCGTTGTCACCCTTTTTCTGGGGGGAGAGGAGCTTCCATTTCCCTCCTGCGAGGATTGAGGGGCACTTCGTTCGTGGTTCGTCTCGTCATCCATTGCCGCATCGATGGTATTGTTGTCGATTTCCGTCTTCTTTTCGTTGCTAGTGGCTGTAGATGCACCTTGTTGTACATTGGTTGCATTTGCTGGTTGGTTGGAGGGTAAGTTGTTAACTGCAGCCGGTGTACTTTGTTCTATAGAGGATACTGACGGTTTCGTTGAAGGGGATGCTTTATTGTTGTTGGTGGCTGTCACAGGTGTATTGGGGTTGCTTGGGGTTTGTGTGAAGGAAGCACCGTTGTCCTTTGGTATAGTTGTCTCCTTGTCCAGTTTATCACATGGCTTACCGTAGTGAACAGCTTCTTGGCAATATTGACATGTGGCCATCTGATTGTCATAGGTAACAAGTGATTTGCACGGTATTCTTGTATCCTGACCGAATGTCACATAAGAAGGTATCGGCCTCCTCAAGCGCATGCGTAACAAACGTACGCTATTTAGAATACCGGAGAAAAAGTTCTTCCACTTTTCTTTTTCGATAGAGATATTGGGACATAGTTTTGCGAATATAAGAATCGGTGACGCATGAGTGAAGATCATGCACACGTACTTCTATAGCACTATCATCCATATATACTGGAATGTTGTACTTAATGTTCTCGTGCTCCACATAGTGCACATTGTTATTGTCTTTTGTAAATTGAATTGCATAAAACTCTTTATAAAACTGGATGTAAAACACATTATTTGTCTTATTGCATTGAAGTAAATGCACACGTTTGATGTCAAGATGTATTTGCTCCTTAAGCAAACCTTCAAGTTCTCGTATCGAAGGTCGAATTTTGCACTGCCTGAAGTCAACAACAATTGTGTTCTTTCGTGTCGGCGGTAGCTTTTGTTCGTTTGGTTCACTCATTTCGAGGTCTATTGTTCACTACACAATACTGTACTTGTTTTCTCCTGTCCCGAACGTAAGCGGTTTTGTTTTATCGACTCACTTGGATGAGATGTAAAATCGAACTGAGTTTTTATCTAATATTAGATATTTAGGCTATGTTAAAAAATACGTAAATCAAATCTTACCTAAAATCAAAGACATCATATTAACTAGATATCCAGCTCTCACATTTCACGAACAAATCATTGGCAACATCCTTTTTAGGGAGCATGGCACCCTCAGGCGAGTCCGCATTGAATCTCGTACATAGAAGTAGTAGAGAGAAATGTCAAATTCGTTTGGCGCACACGAATAATACGCGCCCATACAATTGACATGATATGTTGAATGTGATGCCGTGCATGGCGTTACTGGACTGAAGATTAATTTCGCTCCAAGCTGACAGGGTCTGCTAAAATTGACTTCTTGCACGCAACTCTTCTAAAGGGCGAACAGTACTTAATGTTAAGTATTTTGTTGGCAGCGTGTATGCTATGTATTGAGCAAGCACCAGAGAAAACAAATCTGTATAAAATGTTCATTACGACCTAAGTAACAAAAGTAAACAAACCGAGTTTTTTATTGCATTTTGTTCAGATTGTTTTCATCTATACACTACCCGAACGCCATTGTTCTATTTATTACGGATTTGCTATAAAACCTGGCAACACATATGACGTATGTCAAAGCCAAGATAAAATACCGTCAATTGGCAATGTTTTGTCCAATGTTAGAAAACATACACAAATAAGAATATTGGAACTTACGACAAAATATTTCCCTGAGTTTTTCTTTTTTAAAAGTGAATAATAATGATAATAAGTGAGACTAGCGGTAGAAATGGATGCATTAAATGGGTTTGAACTGCTATTAGGTAGGTAAAAAACACAGAACGATGTGAAAAAGAAGTTAATGTATTTTTTTCGAAATTAGAAGCCGCTATGCATGCTTCGTCAAACCAAAGCGGAAGATCTCTGAACATATCGGAAAGGGATCGAGTGCCAAGTGTTGTAGCTTGCTTCGAAGAAGTAGCTACCACTAATGTTTCTGGACAAAACAGGCTTTCCAGAACACAAACGGCCCATCCGATGCGTGATGTTACCAACTTCTGTGGTAGACATGAAGATTCTAATTGGAGTAATAATATCACCTTTAGCAATGTTATTGCCTCGACTCCAATCCACAATCAAAACGAACAAACGGTATTAAATGTTTCCCTTGGCTTGTCATCGTCAGCTACGATGTCTTGTGCTCCTTCCGTTAATGGGATCGAAAATATGTTCAACGAGCCACTGGATTTACGGACCGAACGAAAGATCGAACAAAAAAGAACTAATCTCACGTTCTTCGAGGCCTTAGATTTACGAACCGAATGTAAATTATCCCAGTCGAAAAGCACTGTTGATTGCGGGTTAGGTGAAGATGGAAATTGTTCCGAAGATTCAGAGTGGATTCCAGAAGGAGATGTTACATTGTTGAACGATTTTACTATTAATGAATATTTTGAGAAATATCGTTACAATTTATCGGACGCCGATGGAAGTGAATATGACACTGACGAAAATATACCTACAACAGTTGTGCGACGATTCAAACACAAAAAACAAGCAGAGCATGAAGCACCTGCAGCGCAGTACACTTATCCAAAAAAAAACAATTAATAAGAAAATTCAAAGACTGCGTAAAGAAAAGGGACTCAGCTACATGCGGACTAACGGAATCTTACAGCCCAGTCGGCGCATCAGGCCTGCTTGCCATTGCAGAATGAACTGTAAAGATAAATTTTCGAATGACACTCGCGAAGCGCTCCTTAGAAATTTTTTGAAACTTAAAACTTCCGGGCAGAACCAATTCATTTCAAGTCATATCGCAGTTAAGCGGACTGCTCGCTCACAGGTTGTATGGGTAACATTCAATAAATTATTATTTCTAAAACTGTTTACTTTTCTTGCTGCTTAGGTAATAAATTCACGCAGGCAGTATTCGCGAGTTTATTCACTACCCGCTGTAGATGGTACAGTAGTAGTTTGCAAGGAAATGTTCTTGTCGACGTTCGACATTATGGATAGGAAACTTAGAGGTCTTGCTGAGAAAAAAATCGCTGGATTGGGAGTGTCTTCCGAAGATGAGCGATGCGACAATCGTTCGAATACCGGCTTGACAGAAGAACACCGACAATACATAGAGCAGCATATAAAGTCTTTCCCTGCGAGTCCGAGTCACTATTGTCGCGAGCGTACGGCAAAGTTATACCTATCCAGTGACCTTTCAATTAGAAAAATGTATTTGCTCTATCAAGAAAAATGCGCATCTGATCATGTGATTCCGACAAGTTATAACACTTACCGTTTAATCTTCCGGAACTTCAACTTTTCATTTCGTAAACCAAAAGTTGATACCTGTGGCGAATGCGATGAATACTGGACACGAATGAAGCTCGTCACGAATGACAATGAAAAGGCACAAATACAAGCATTGCTAGAAGAGCATCAAACCGACGACACGACCAGGCACTTCGAAGAAAAATCAGCATTAAAACTGTTCGCTAACGATTCATCGCCAGTTACCACAAATCTAGCGACCCCTTGTAAATGATAAAAATAATCTTCTCGAGCAACACTGTTTAAGTTGCTATGGACTAGTTACCAAGGAACCCCAAAACAAATAAACATGTTTTGAAAGCGGTGGAATAGTTCTATTAGTGTTAAACTTTGTTCAAATTAAGCAGAAATGCATTTAAATGAACTCGATTTTCGGAATTTAATCGAAACTAAGGATGAAACCAACGAACGAGGACAATGATCTGCTTCCAGCGATTCATCCGTGCACTTCAACTGCTAGCTTTTCTGGGTAGTAGGATTCGGTGTAATATACCGGTGTCAAAATTGTTTTGTGTCGGTTGATTGCGCAGAAGTGGAAACAGTATTTCACCTTGTTGGCCACTATTCGAGGATGGCCACTAGTGGAATTCCACAAAGAAATCATTTTACCGTACGTTATACAGGTACCGCAGAGCACTAGCATCGCTCAGCTCGTTGTCGGTCATTTCCATGTCTTCCTTCTCACACAACGGTTTCAAGTCAAGACCTGAATTTTGAACTTGGCTTTATAAAAGACATAACTCATACTCCTCATTTTTTACATTCCGCTCGAGTCAGGTAAATCCATTAAAATGTTCCGATCTGATTTTTATTTTGTTTACATTCATCTTGCCTTCGATATGCAGTAACCAAGGTTATGGTGACTGTTATTCAAAATCAATAAATATATCAACTTGTGCTGCCAGTTAAAAAAAATTCACTAGCGTTTTCGATTTGACATTTCCAGTTACTGAGGGGTAGTTAAATTTACGATACAGTTTTGATAGACGAGTGGCAGGTCGTGTCGTCGATCAAACTGCCGCAAAACGTGTTTATGATGAGAAGAAGCATGACATTGAGAAAGCCAAAACTGATTTTACATTACGTACTGTATCGTTCGATCTTCAAAAACAACTGCCAACACCTCTATTAACACGTGGACAAGAATTTTACGCTAGGCAATTGTACGTGCTAAACTTAACCGTCTTCGAAACTTATCTAGGCGAAAACAAAACTTTCTCCTATTTATGGGATGAAACACGAGGACGAAGGGGGTCGCAAGAAATAGGTTCATGCCTATTGAAGGACCTGTTGAGAATGCCGCGTTCTGTCCAGAAAGTTATTTACTACAGTGATCGCTGTGGGGGTCAAAATCTCAACAAAAATATTGTTTTTCTATTTGCATACTTTTGTGAATATATGAAAACAATTGGACGAGATCTTGAAATAACTCACAAATTCATGCGCACAGGACATTCACATATGGAAGTCGATAGTGTGCATGCAGCTATTGAACGAGCAAAAAAGAGAACCGCTATGAATATCGAAACCCCCCGAGAATGGGAGCTGCTCATATCAGGTATCCGAAGAACAAAACCGATCCAAGTGATACCAATGAATTTAAATGATTTCTTGGCTATAAAAAACTTAGAAGAACGATATACTATTCCAAAAACCACAATGTGTGGAGTAAATTTTAAATTCAAAAGTGCAATGGTATTTGCATATGACTCCAAACTCCTTGGAGTTGTGCGGTTCAAATACGATGTCAGTGATTCAAATTTTGTATACATCCAAATTAGAACCGAAAAGGAAATTGATGAGGTTAACTCTATTCATCTCCCGCCTATCGAGACTAGTTTGATTCCACTATCTACAGCGAAGTTGAACGATTTAAAAAAACTATTACCCTATGTGGTTAACAAACAATATTATATTACATTTCTTCAATGTTTGACTCCTGCAAAGAAAGGACGAAAACCAAATAGAAATGTACCGGACGATTATGAGGCTGACATATACGATTGTATCATTGATGACTAATAAAAGAAATCAAAATTATTAATAAAATTACACTGCCTTTTGATTTATTAATTAAATTCAATTATAATATAAAACTCGATTACATCCTTTGGAGCTAATTCTATGCAAAACACAAATACGAACTACAAACTTGATATGTAACATATTTTTCGATTAAAAAGTGTTATAATAGTTTCATTCGATGTTCCTGAAGCATATGAAAACGACAAAAGAACACTGAAATTTTTCCAAAACGACTTATGTACCCAATCAAACATAAATAACGACGTATCACACTGTCCAATGTACACGATCCAATTTCAAAACGACGTAAGTGTCTTTTTCGCTCAAAAGTTATTTTTGTGGCTAAAAGTTAGTCGTGTGTCCTTATGACATGATGCGTGCTCACAAATTAAAAGATTTAGTGAAGAGAACAGAATAATTTACTTTTGTATTTTTAAATACGATTTAAAATTCAGCTACCATTTTTCAACATCGCTTTTCTCGGTTCAGCTGAAATGTCACATACGTCGTTTTGAACATTTTATGCAGAAATATTTTCTCTTATTGGGAAAATTACACAGAAATTTATTGCACAGCGTCATTTGATAATTTTAGCAACATCAGTTGCCGCTGAAAGAGTCAATTCAACAGCGGAAAACACGGCTTGTTTGAGTCCAGGAATTTTTCAATTTTTGAAAATGTAATTTGTTCGGCTGTGAACTTAAAATTATTTTTGCAATCAAATATACTTTCTTGTTTTAATAAATTTTGATTCACCCGGTGACAAATATCGATATTTATCGATAATATCGATATTGATTTGTTATATATCGATATTATCGATAACTGATTTTATTCGATATTTCCCATCTCTAAACGCTAGACAATCGTTCGTTCCTCTGTTAACTGGCCTCTGCGGAAGCCAAATTGTGTATCTGAAAGTAAGCCATTAGTCTCGACCCAATTGTCTAGACGAAACAGAATCATTTTGTCGAACAATTTCGGGATACAGGAAAGCATAGCAATCGGCCGATACGAATTGCGATCGGAGGCTGGTTTCCCTGGTTTTTGAATGGCGATAACTCTTACTTGTCTTCAGTCATGTGGGACAATATTATCCTCAAGAAGCTTATTGAATAAATTCAACAAGCGCCTTTTGGCAGAGTCAGACAAATTTTTCAACAAGTTGAATTTGATTTTGTCTAACCCCGGAGATTTGTTGTTACACGACAAGAGCGCAAGTGAGAACTCTACCATCGAAAAAGGAACACCTTTTTCGATGGTAGATTCGTTTCTGTTTGATGAGGCGATAAAATAGAGTTATCAAAAAAGCATTTTGGAAGGATAAGAAATAAATGAACCGATTTGCACATTGTCGCAAAGCTGATTAACCGATAGCGACACCTGCCAACGAAAAGTGTGAACTACGATTAAACATGGAAAATCTTCAGAAATGTGTGAAATTGGATATGGTTAGGTTTATTCGGATAAACATTTTTTTAAACAGAAACCAGTGTAATGTTGATTTATCAAGTACTAGAATGTATAGCGATCAAATACTATTTATTTTGGATACTCGGTAGATTTCGCACAATGAACTAAGATCAACATTACCACCTCAGAGTAAAAAACTTTTTCTTCCACTTCTACAATGATCTTTCAAATGAATTTGCCCGTTTTCATAAGAAATTCTTGAAAAGGTGGAGTAATTTGAAATTTTCCTACCGATTTGACAGCTCTTGCTGAAAGTATCATCTTTAATGCCGTTTTTCATTGAAAAACACTGGTGGCGTGGATTGCTCTGATTTTGCACTTTCGAGCAGAAATGCAACATTTTGACGGTGTTTCATTGCCATTTCTGCTCGAAAGTGCAAAACCAGAGCAATCCACGCCACCAGTGTTTCTCAATGAAAAAACGCCATAAGCAAGCAGCGCTTCTACATTTCAGTTTTGCTGCAATATGCCAATTGTGGAAGATTGACACATTGTCGCAAAGCTGAATTACCGATGGCTGCCAATGCTGAATGGAAAAAGGAGGATTCTTTCGTAAATTTTCATATCGGCAGTAGTGATTTGCAACATTTTTATCGTTTATTCAATAGTACAAATAGAAATAAGCTATAAAAGTACACTCGGTGTACAAGAAAATCGATTTCAAAGTGATTACCACTACTTTGTTTAGTGTGAACTACGATTAACCCTCAGGGTACGGACTGGGTTACCGTAACCCGAGCGAAATTTGAAAGAAGCGCCATACGAAGAGAAGTCGGCGAGGGGGGTCCGGACCAGGGGAGGAAAAAACTTATAGGTACACACTATTAGAGGCCCAAGCGGCAGAGTCAGTTTCCGCTTTGTGTCCGAGCTAGACACATATAAACATTGTGCTCGGGTGTGGTACACCCAGTCCGTATCAAACGTTACAAAATCCAAAATTTTCAAAAAAATTAAGTTTCAATTTTCGTCTGTTTGCCGCTGAGGAATAAAAAGGTAAGTAAGAATACGTACTCTTTACTTAATTTTGTAGATTCTAACCTCAAAATAACGCGTTGTACATGGTGTAAGCGAAGTATTGTAGTAGATCTCAATCACTTGAACGTACGTCTTATATCGAAATCTTTGCTGCTCGTATTGAATTATAACTCATTAAATTTTGTTTCTTGTAATGATACTACTTGTAATGATACTACTCAACAATATCTGAGAAACAATTTTTTTACGCTCAAAGTAATTAATTTTAACCTTTATCATCATAAATCAACGAAACAACGTTTTTTCGCTAACTCGAAAAAAACGCGTATTTTCATTTTTCAAAAAAAATATGGTTTTTGGAATAAATCAAAAAACCGTTATGGACATGTGTAAGAACTACTTTTTACCTTTCAATTGCGAGTTATACAATGTTAATATTTTTTTTTTTCAAAAAGTTACAGCATTTTGAAAAAAAAACGTTTTTACAAAAAAAAATCAAGACCCGTTCACATTTTTCATTATAATTTTTTTTCAATCAGTTAAATGATTAATCTGACAACTCTATTATATTTTTGAGACAATTTCACACAAAATAAAAAAAAATTATTCAAATTGACAAAGTACAGCTCGATATACACCCAATCAAAGTCGCCGGGTTAGGCTAACCCTGTCCGTACTGAACGTAACTTTTTTATAGTCCGTACCCTGAGGGTTAAACATGGAAAATCTTCAGAAATGTGTGAAATTGGGTAAGGTTAGGTTTATTCGGATCAGCAAACCAGTGTAATGTTGATTTCTCGAGTACTACAATGTATAGCGATCGAGTACTATTTATTTTGGATACTTTATTTATTATTTCCAGACATTTGAATAATGGTATCAAACCAAGTTTAATGCTCCATTCTGAATCAACGGTAGATTTCGCACAATTAATTAAGATCAACATTACCACCTTTTTCTTCAACTTCTACAATGATTTTTCAAATGAATTCACCCGTTTTTATAAGAAATCGTTGAAAAGGTGGAGTCATTGAAAATTTTACTAACGATTTGACAGCCCTTGCTGAAAGTATCATCTCTGAACAAGCAGCGCCTCTACATTTCAGTTTTGCGACAATATGCCAATAGAAAGCTGTGAAATTAGTATACAGATTTTAAATGTAAATTAATTTAATTTTCAATCATTACTTCGTCACACCTTATACAAACTTTCAAGAATTTTGTAATAGTAGAAGTAATTTTTTTCGGAGGTGTTTCAGAACATGTTGATCAATTTCCATGCGAATCGACATAACAGTTCGGCTGAAAAGTTCGTATCGTTAAATAGAAACACATATTTTTTTGCCAAAATTCGTTTTTATTATTCACCATAATTGCCATCAGAGGCGATACAGCGATTATAGCGATCTTCTAACTTTTCGATACCATTTTTGGAGTACGATTTGTCCTTTGCCTCAAAATAGGCCTCAGTTTCAGCGATTACCTCTTCATTGCTTCTAAATTTTTTACCAGCGAGCATTCTCTTGAGGTCTGAGAACAGGAAAAAAGTCACTGGGGGCCAAATCTGGAGAATACGGTGGATGAGGGAGCAATTCGAAGCCCAATTCGTTCAATTTCAGCATGGTTTTCATCGACTTGTGACACGGTGCACTGTCTTGATGAAACAAAACTTTTTTCTTCTTCAAATGAGGCCGTTTTTTTTAAATTTCGTCCTTCAATCGCTATATAATAGTCACTGTTGATGGTTTTTTTCCTTTTCAAAGTAGTCGATGAAAATTATACCATGCGAATCCCAAAATACAGACGCCATAACCTTACCGGCCGATTGTTGAGTCTTTTCACGCTTTGGGTTCGGTTCATCGCGTGCAGTCCACTCAGCTGACTGTCGATTGGACTCCGGAGTGAAGTGATGGAGCCATGTTTCGTCCATTGCACAGTGGTCCAGTAAGCAAAATTAGCAGGAAACAATTGTTTACGCTTTTATTATTGGCATCAGAGATTTGAGATTAAGTTCCACTTAATAAACAGCGTTTTTCGGCCATAGTGGTTTTAGGGTGGTCCTAAAACAAACTATGAATTAAAAAATTATTTCAAAATCTAGATGATATAGAACAATGCATCCTTTCACAATAATTTAGAATAATCAATTTAAGGCAACTTTGTCGAAGATATTGGCTATGTATCTTTAACCGTTTTTATATTAGAACGGTTAACATATCCTCAGTTAGGGTGCTTCTTAAAAAACAGTTTTTATTCAATAACTTTTTCATTTGAATTTTCTCAATAAAGTAATGTTCTAAGAAATTTAGGAGCCTAAAAAGACGGTTTCTAAAAATGGCGCAATCCGAAAAAAAATTTTTGATTGCATTTTATAGCTTGTACTTTTTTATATAATATGAGACAAAATTGGAAAACAGTTATTTTTCTATCTTATTTAAATCAAAACTTCGTGCAAGTATTTTTGTACGTTATCATATAACATCTAGCTTAGTAATATACTAAGGAGTGTTAGAAAAAGGAATTGATAGTGTATTTTCATAACAAATATTTAAAATCTATTCTTTGGACATTTGTGGTACGTATAGTAAGATGTACTTATTAAACTTTTCATCTTTCTCATAAAGAAAGGTTTTACAATCACTGGGAAAACTGATTTCTGAACAGAGGTCCGTAAAGTCGAATATCATATACCAATCAAAAGTGTTTGTGTTTGTCACATTTTTGCGCACGAATTTTTTGCGGAGATGGTTTAACTGATGTTTACAAACTCAGTTTCAATGGGGATCAGTGCTGGAAACTGCTGACATTTTTTTTGAATGTCGTGTGCTGGAAACTTTCATGTTGCCTACTATTCGGGCTGTCACACATGAATGTCGCACGAACCATACAGATGAAAGTCGCATGTGACAGTCATGAGCGAGCGTTTCATGAATGTAGTGGCGGCAGTCTTACTCGTGTTGGACGATGAATGTAACGAAAGAATGATAGTCCTCAATAGAATCGGCTGCATTTTGCCTTTGGTACGAATTTCATTTCTGGCAATAAACATTCATGAAGAAATTCAAAACGGCGTCATTAGTGACGGGTTTCATATCCATACCGTTCCATGAAATGGTTGAATTTCAAATTGCTGCTGTGGAGGGGATCAAATACCGTAGCTTTTAACTTTGTCAAGGTGCGTAGGGTTGTCAACGAATGCAAAAAGGGATATTTTGAAAAAAAAAAAAATCAATGATAATTGAATAATAAAATGAAAAGGTTTGATGAGTGGATGTTAGAAAACGACGTTAGAAGCCGTTTCAAAATCCAATATGGCGGCTTCCGGCATATTGATGTTCGTTACAAACCATCACAATATGAATATTTTTCGAAAGGATTCGATAAATGGATGTTAGAAAACGACGTTAGAAGCCGTTTCTAAATACAACATGGCGACTTCCGGCATATCGATATTCGTTAGAAACCATCACAATATGGGTATTTTTCGAATGGATTTGATGAATGGATGTTAGAAAACGATGTTAGAAGCCGTTTCAAAATCCAAGATGGCGGCTTCCGGCATATCGATGTTCGTTACAAACTATCACAATATGAATATTTTTCGAACGGATTCGATAAATGGATGTTAGAAAACGACGTTAGAAGCCGTTTCTAAATACAACATGGCGACTTCCGGCATATCGATATTCGTTAGAAACCATCACAATATGGGTATTTTTCGAATGGATTCGATGAATGGATGTTAGAAAACAACGTTAGAAGCCGTTTTAAAATCCAATATGGCGGCTTCCGGCATATCGATGTTCGTTACAAACCATCACAATATGAATATTTTTCGAAAGGATTCGATAAATGGATGTTAGAAAACGACGTTAGAAGCCGTTTCTAAATACAACATGGCGACTTCCGGCATATCGATATTCGTTAGAAACCATCACAATATGGGTATTTTTCGAATGGATTTGATGAATGGATGTTAGAAAACGATGTTAGAAGCCGTTTCAAAATCCAAGATGGCGGCTTCCGGCATATCGATGTTCGTTACAAACTATCACAATATGAATATTTTTCGAACGGATTCGATAAATGGATGTTAGAAAACGACGTTAGAAGCCGTTTCTAAATACAACATGGCGACTTCCGGCATATCGATATTCGTTAGAAACCATCACAATATGGGTATTTTTCGAATGGATTCGATGAATGGATGTTAGAAAACAACGTTAGAAGCCGTTTTAAAATCCAAGATGGCGGTTTCCGGCATATCGATGTTCGTTACAAACGATCACAATATGAGTATTTTTCGAATGGATTTGATGAATGGATGTTAGAAAACGACGTTAGAAGCTCTTTTCAAAATCCAAGATGGCGGCTTCCGGCATATCGATGTTCGTTACAAACTATCACAATATGAATATTTTTCGAACAGATTCGATGAATGGATGTAAGAAAACGGCGTTAGAAGCCGTTTCAAAATCCAAGATGGCGGCTTCCGGCATATCGATGTTCGTTACAAACGATCACAATATGAGTATTTTTCGAATGGATTTGATGAATGGATGTTAGAAAACGACGTTAGAAGCTCTTTTCAAAATCCAAGATGGCGGCTTCCGGCATATCGATGTTCGTTACAAACTATCACAATATGAATATTTTTCGAACAGATTCGATGAATGGATGTAAGAAAACGGCGTTAGAAGCCGTTTCAAAATCCAAGATGGCGGCTTCCGGCATATCGATGTTCGTTACAAACTATCACAATATGAATATTTTTCGAACGGATTCGATAAATGGATGTTAGAAAACGACGCTAGAAGCCGTTTCTAAATACAACATGGCGACTTCCGGCATATCGATATTCGTTAGAAACCATCACAATATGGGTATTTTTCGAATGGATTTGATGAATGGATGTTAGGAAACGACGTTAGAAGCCTTTTCAAAATCCAAGATGGCGGCTTCCGGCATATCGATGTTCGTTACAAACCATCACAATATGAATATTTTTCGAACGGATTCGATAAATGGATGTTAGAAAACGACGTTAGAAGCCGTTTCTAAATACAACATGGCGACTTCCGGCATATCGATATTCGTTAGAAACCATCACAATATGGGTATTTTTCGAATGGATTCGATGAATGGATGTTAGAAAACGACGTTAGAAGCCGTTTCAAAATCCAAGATGGCGGTTTCCGGCATATCGATGTTCGTTACAAACTATCACAATATGAATATTTTTCGAACAGATTCGATGAATGGATGTAAGAAAACGGCGTTAGAAGCCGTTTCAAAATCCAAGATGGCGGCTTCCGGCATATCGATGTTCGTTACAAACGATCACAATATGAATATTTTTCGAACGGATTCGATAAATGGATGTTGGAAAACGACGTTAGAAGCCGTTTCTAAATACAACATGGCGACTTCCGGCATATCGATATTCGTTAGAAACCATCACAATATGGGTATTTTTCGAATGGATTTGATGAATGGATGTTAGAAAACGACGTTAGAAGCCTTTTCAAAATCCAAGATGGCGGCTTCCGGCATATCGATGTTCGTTACAAACCATCACAATATGAATATTTTACGAACGGATTCGATAAATGGATGTTAGAAAAAGACGTTAGAAGCCGTTTCTAAATACAACATGGCGACTTCCGGCATATCGATATTCGTTAGAAACCATCACAATATGGGTATTTTTCGAATGGATTCGATGAATGGATGTTAGAAAACGACGTTAGAAGCCGTTTCAAAATCCAAGATGGCGGTTTCCGGCATATCGATGTTCGTTACAAACTATCACAATATGAGTATTTTTCGAATGGATTTGATGAATGGATGTTAGAAAACGACGTTAGAAGCTCTTTTCAAAATCCAAGATGGCGGCTTCCGGCATATCGATGTTCGTTACAAACTATCACAATATGAATATTTTTCGAACAGATTCGATGAATGGATGTAAGAAAACGGCGTTAGAAGCCGTTTCAAAATCCAAGATGGCGGCTTCCGGCATATCGATGTTAGTTACAATTGATCACAATATGGGTATTTTTCGAATGGATTTGATGAATGGATGTTAGAAAACGACGTTAGAAGCCGTTTCAAAATCCAAGATGGCGGCTTCCGGCATATCGATGTTAGTTACAATCGATCACAATATGGGTATTTTTCGAATGGATATGATGAATGGATGTTAGAAAACAACGTTAGAAGCCGTTTCAAAATCCAAGATGGCGGCTTCCGGCATATCGATGTTCGTTACAAACTATCACAATATGAATATTTTTCGAACAGATTCGATGAATGGATGTAAGAAAACGGCGTTAGAAGCCGTTTCAAAATCCAAGATGGCGGCTTCCGGCATATCGATGTTCGTTACAAACGATCACAATATGAGTATTTTTCGAATGGATTTGATGAATGGATGTTAGAAAACGACGTTAGAAGCTCTTTTCAAAATCCAAGATGGCGGCTTCCGGCATATCGATGTTCGTTACAAACTATCACAATATGAATATTTTTCGAACAGATTCGATGAATGGATGTAAGAAAACGGCGTTAGAAGCCGTTGCAAAATCCATGATGGCGGCTCCCGGCATATCGATGTTAGTTACAATTGATCACAATATGGGTATTTTTCGAATGGATTTGATGAATGGATGTTAGAAAACGACGTTAGAAGCCGTTTCAAAATCCAAGATGGCGGCTTCCGGCATATCGATGTTAGTTACAATCGATCACAATATGGGTATTTTTCGAATGGATATGATGAATGGATGTTAGAAAACAACGTTAGAAGCCGTTTCAAAATCCAAGATGGCGGCTTCCGGCATATCAATGTTCGTTACAAACGATCACAATATTAGTAACTGTTTCTAAATACAAGATGGCGACTTCCGGCGTATCGATATTCGTTAGAAACCATTCCAATATGAGTATTTTTCTAGCGGATTCGATGAGTAGAACTTGAAAATGATGCTTACAGTAATTCCAACATCCTAGATGGTGGACAGAATGAGCGAAGTTAGTTTTTGGTTATAAACTGTCATAAAGAAATTCATAAATTGTTTTCATCTCGATATTCTTCCAAATCTTATATTGCTGTTATGAAGGCGATCGAAAATCGTAGTACTTTTTCAAAAGCAAACAATTTTTGAAGAAATAACATTGTAATAATATTTGAACTACGGATTAAGGGATCGAAAATCATTAGATTTTGCTCATACCAACGAATATTCACAACCTTCCAAAAAAAATTTAAACATGAATTGAATGGAAAAGAACGCCAATATTGATCTATGACTACGATATGGCCAGTTTGCATTTCTGTTGGCTGCCAGTATTTTGGCACAAGCACACCAGCATAATTTAAACGCTTGCCAACTCGATTTGTTTACTTATGTAAGATTCGCCCTTCTTTGAAAAACAGCTGACATATCATGTCAAGTGTATGTCATACATTCGTATGTTAGGTAGAACTCACAGCGCAACCCAAGCAAGGAGAGCTGCTTCGTACGTTCATTAGTTCCTGAACATGTCTGCCAGCTGATGAGTATGCTTCATGAGGTTAGCCTTTGATGAATGGTTCGCATATTGAAGATGCCTATGAGAAAACTAGATTGATAACTTTTAGTTCCAATGAATATTAATTGTAAAAACATTGCTTCTTGTGTTTGTAGGATATATACACAGCAAAATTTATGCTATAAAATGTCTGAAATATTTTTGAAATGTGATCAAATTTGGTCTTGGAGTACAAACGTTATGTTCAAAAATGATTTCTGCAAACCTACACTAAAAAGACACCGTAAATATTGCCTGTATGACCTTGCTTCGCATCTTGTAGCACGCCGTGAAGCAAAGTTCTTCATTCTCGTACAGTACAAACGAGAGCGAACCCTTCATTTCATTGCATTGCCATGGATTGCTTAGTTCATGTGTAAATTGAGACTGAGAGCACAGGCAATTTACCAAACAAGGGAACTGGTCTGCTCAGTAGCATATACTCTCACGCATCCAGTTTCTCTCTAATATAGGACTCTCATTCAGTTATGTCAAGCAAAGTATTCTCAGCGGGTGTTTTTTTGTTGCTTCGTTTGTTTGAGGATTAACAATACAAGCCCTGTATGCAGTTCTGTTATTTTCACGCGCGAATTTTACATTTTCTTATCTACTTGTATGTACGAGTTACGATGCGGACACGACTGGCAGCACCATGCTATCAAAAAAGTATGTCGCTAATGATTTGTTCGGAAAATATGAGAGCTGAATATCTTGATTATATGATGCCTTCTATTGCTGTTATAAAACACGTACACGCTAATCGGAAAGTAAATCGATTTCAATTGGTAATATTAAGAATACATCGCAACGCTCCAGGTAATGTTGCACGATACGATTGAATTTATTTTTGATTTGATTTGTAGTAGAAAAACATCATACTTTTTCAAATGGACTTTTTATTGCTATAGTCTAATTTCGATTTAAGAGCGAAATAAGAAAATTGTCGCATATTTTGATAAAGTCTAATAAGAAGACCCTTGTCAACAGTCATACCAATAAAAAAAAATTCTTTTTTTCGGGTTTTTAAATTTATACTCTTCTATCTGTCCCAGCAAACTTCGACTTTGCTTAAAATTTATCTTTGGATTTCAAAAACAGAGTCGTTGCACGCAAAAACATATCATTCCAAACTTATTACTTCTTAAAAATATTTTTGAATCAGCATTTGTCATATTACAAACAATAAGAAATCCTACTTGAATCGTTCTAAACAAGATGTGCATTTGTTGTGAAATTTATTGTTGTATTAATATATACTAATATTGATGTATAATACTACTATCTGTATTCCTAATTTTTTATATTGTCTCCATTTATCGGAACAAATCATGAATTCCGTTAAAAAGTGCAAGATTTTCATTCTGTCGATATCTTGAATTTCTTCACCAGCATCACTCGCTAGCATTTAATTCAGAACGATCGAAAATTTTGATACTAGTGACAACCAGCAGTGGGCAAGCGATTAAATTATGCTGGTGTGCTTGTGCCAAAAAAACATCTTTTTGAAAAACCACTGCGGTTTTTGATCGCCTCCACAGCAGGAATATAAGATTTATAAGAGTATCGAAATGAAAACAATCACGAATACGTCGTTATTAATTTCTTTATGACAGTTTATAACGAAAATGAAATTTGCCCCAAAAATATAATGCAACTTATTCTCATTCCCGCTATCTTGGATGTTGAAACGACTGTAAGTACCGTTTTCAACTTCTACTCATCGAATCCTTTCGAATAATACTCATATTGTGATGGTTTGTAACGAATATCAAAATGCGGAAATCGCCATCTTGGATTTAGAAACGGCTTCTAACGTTGTTTTCTAACATCCACTCATTAAATCCGTTCGAAAAATACTCATATTGTGATGGTTTGTAACGAACATCGATTTGCCGGAAGCCGCCATCTTGTATTTAAAAACGGCCTCTAACGGTCGTTTTCTAACATCCACTCATTAAATCCGCTTGAAAAATACTCATATTGTGATGGTTTATAACGAACATCGATATGCCGGAAGCCGCCATCTTGGATTTTGAAACGGCTTCTAACGTCGTTTTCTAGCATCCATTCATTAAATCCGCTTGAAAAATACTCACATTGTGATGGTTTATAACGAACATCGATATGCCGGAAGCCGCCATCTTGGATTTTGAAACGGCTTCTAACGTCATTTTCTAACATCCACTCATTAAATCCGCTTGAAAAATACTCATATTGTGATGGTTTATAACGAACATCGATATGCCGGAAGCCGCCATCTTGGATTTTGAAACGGCTTCTAACGTCGTTTTCTAACATCCATTCATTAAATCCGCTTGAAAAATACTCATATTGTGATGATTTATAACGAACATCGATATGCCGGAAGCCGCCATCTTGGATTTTGAAACGGCTTCTAACGTCATTTTCTAACATCCACTCATTAAATCCGCTTGAAAAATACTCATATTGTGATGGTTTATAACGAACATCGGTATGCCGGAAGTCGCCATCTTGGATTTTGAAACGGCTTCTAACGTCATTTTCTAACATCCACTCATTAAATCCGCTTGAAAAATACTCATATTGTGATGGTTTATAACGAACATCGGTATGCCGGAAGTCGCCATCTTGGATTTTGAAACGGCTTCTAACGTCGTTTTCTAACATCCATTCATTAAATCCGCTTGAAAAATACTCACATTGTGATGGTTTATAACGAACATCGATATGCCGGAAGCCGCCATCTTGAATTTTGAAACGGCTTCTAACGTCATTTTTTAACATCCACTCATTAAATCCGTTTGAAAAATACTCATATTGTGATGGTTTATAACGAACATCGATATGCCGGAAGCCGCCATCTTGGATTTTGAAACGGCTTCTAACGTCGTTTTCTAACATCCATTCATTAAATCCGCTTGAAAAATACTCATATTGTGATGGTTTATAACGAACATCGATATGCCGGAAGCCGCCATCTTGGATTTTGAAACGGCTTCTAACGTCATTTTTTAACATCCACTCATTAAATCCGCTTGAAAAATACTCATATTGTGATGGTTTATAACGAACATCGATATGCCGGAAGCCGCCATCTTGGATTTTGAAACGGCTTCTAACGTCGTTTTCTAACATCCATTCATTAAATCCGCTTGAAAAATACTCATATTGTGATGGTTTATAACGAACATCGATATGCCGGAAGCCGCCATCTTGGATTTTGAAACGGCTTCTAACGTCATTTTCTAACATCCACTCATTAAATCCGCTTGAAAAATACTCATATTGTGATGGTTTATAACGAACATCGGTATGCCGGAAGTCGCCATCTTGGATTTTGAAACGGCTTCTAACGTCATTTTCTAACATCCACTCATTAAATCCGCTTGAAAAATACTCATATTGTGATGGTTTATAACGAACATCGGTATGCCGGAAGTCGCCATCTTGGATTTTGAAACGGCTTCTAACGTCGTTTTCTAACATCCATTCATTAAATCCGCTTGAAAAATACTCACATTGTGATGGTTTATAACGAACATCGATATGCCGGAAGCCGCCATCTTGAATTTTGAAACGGCTTCTAACGTCATTTTTTAACATCCACTCATTAAATCCGCTTGAAAAATACTCATATTGTGATGGTTTATAACGAACATCGATATGCCGGAAGCCGCCATCTTGGATTTTGAAACGGCTTCTAACGTCGTTTTCTAACATCCATTCATTAAATCCGCTTGAAAAATACTCATATTGTGATGGTTTATAACGAACATCGATATGCCGGAAGCCGCCATCTTGGATTTTGAAACGGCTTCTAACGTCATTTTCTAACATCCACTCATTAAATCCGCTTGAAAAATACTCATATTGTGATGGTTTATAACGAACATCGATATGCCGGAAGCCGCCATCTTGGATTTTGAAACGGCTTCTAACGTCGTTTTCTAACATCCATTCATTAAATCCGCTTGAAAAATACTCATATTGTGATGGTTTATAACGAACATCGATATGCCGGAAGCCGCCATCTTGGATTTTGAAACGGCTTCTAACGTCATTTTCTAACATCCACTCATTAAATCCGCTTGAAAAATACTCATATTGTGATGGTTTATAACGAACATCGGTATGCCGGAAGTCGCCATCTTGGATTTTGAAACGGCTTCTAACGTCATTTTCTAACATCCACTCATTAAATCCGCTCGAAAAATACTCATATTGTGATGGTTTATAACGAACATCGATATGCCGGAAGCCGCCATCTTGAATTTTGAAACGGCTTCTAACGTCATTTTTTAACATCCACTCATTAAATTCGCTTGAAAAATACTCATATTGTGATGGTTTATAACGAACATCGATATGCCGGAAGCCGCCATCTTGGATTTTGAAACGGCTTCTAACGTCATTTTCTAACATCCACTCATTAAATCCGCTTGCAAAATACTCATATTGTGATAGTTTATAACGAACATCGATATGCCGGAAGCCGCCATCTTGGATTTTGAAACGGCTTCTAACGTCATTTTCTAACATCCACTCATTAAATCCGCTTGAAAAATACTCATATTGTGATGGTTTATAACGAACATCGATATGCCGGAAGCCGCCATCTTGGATTTTGAAACGGCTTCTAACGTCGTTTTCTAACATCCATTCATTAAATCCGCTTGAAAAATACTCATATTGTGATGGTTTATAACGAACATCGATATGCCGGAAGCCGCCATCTTGGATTTTGAAACGGCTTCTAACGTCGTTTTCTAACATCCATTCATTAAATCCGCTTGAAAAATACTCATATTG
This sequence comes from Malaya genurostris, assembly GCF_030247185.1. NCBI lineage: Eukaryota > Metazoa > Arthropoda > Insecta > Diptera > Culicidae > Malaya > Malaya genurostris. The sequence goes on from NC_080571.1 coordinate 158,752,851, forward strand.
TGATGGTTTATAACGAACATCGATATGCCGGAAGCCGCCATCTTGGATTTTGAAACGGCTTCTAACGTCATTTTCTAACATCCACTCATTAAATCCGCTTGAAAAATACTCATATTGTGATGGTTTATAACGAACATCGATATGCCGGAAGCCGCCATCTTGGATTTTGAAACGGCTTCTAACGTCGTTTTCTAACATCCATTCATTAAATCCGCTTGAAAAATACTCATATTGTGATGGTTTATAACGAACATCGATATGCCGGAAGCCGCCATCTTGGATTTTGAAACGGCTTCTAACGTCATTTTCTAACATCCACTCATTAAATCCGCTTGAAAAATACTCATATTGTGATGGTTTATAACGAACATCGGTATGCCGGAAGTCGCCATCTTGGATTTTGAAACGGCTTCTAACGTCATTTTCTAACATCCACTCATTAAATCCGCTCGAAAAATACTCATATTGTGATGGTTTATAACGAACATCGATATGCCGGAAGCCGCCATCTTGAATTTTGAAACGGCTTCTAACGTCATTTTTTAACATCCACTCATTAAATTCGCTTGAAAAATACTCATATTGTGATGGTTTATAACGAACATCGATATGCCGGAAGCCGCCATCTTGGATTTTGAAACGGCTTCTAACGTCATTTTCTAACATCCACTCATTAAATCCGCTTGCAAAATACTCATATTGTGATAGTTTATAACGAACATCGATATGCCGGAAGCCGCCATCTTGGATTTTGAAACGGCTTCTAACGTCATTTTCTAACATCCACTCATTAAATCCGCTTGAAAAATACTCATATTGTGATGGTTTATAACGAACATCGATATGCCGGAAGCCGCCATCTTGGATTTTGAAACGGCTTCTAACGTCGTTTTCTAACATCCATTCATTAAATCCGCTTGAAAAATACTCATATTGTGATGGTTTATAACGAACATCGATATGCCGGAAGCCGCCATCTTGGATTTTGAAACGGCTTCTAACGTCATTTTCTAACATCCACTCATTAAATCCGCTTGAAAAATACTCATATTGTGATGGTTTATAACGAACATCGATATGCCGGAAGCCGCCATCTTGGATTTTGAAACGGCTTCTAACGTCGTTTTCTAACATCCATTCATTAAATCCGCTTGAAAAATACTCATATTGTGATGGTTTATAACGAACATCGGTATGCCGGAAGCCGCCATCTTGAATTTTGAAACGGCTTCTAACGTCATTTTCTAACATCCACTCATTAAATCCGCTCGAAAAATACTCATATTGTGATGGTTTATAACGAACATCGATATGCCGGAAGCCGCCATCTTCGATTTTGAAACGGCTTCTAACGTCGTTTTCTAACATCCATTCATCAAATCCGTTCGAAAAATATTCATATTGTGATGGTTTGTAACGAATATCAATACGCCGGAAGTTGCCATCTTGTATTTAGAAACGGTTTCTAACGTCGTTTTCTAACATCCATTCATCAAATCCATTCGAAAAATACTCATGTTGTGATGGTTTATAACGAACATCGGTATGCCGGAAGCCGCCATCTGGGATTTTGAAACGGTTTCTAACGTCGTTTTCTTACATCCACTTATCAAATCCATTCGAAAAATACTCATATTGCTATGGTTTGTTACAAATGTCGATATGAATATCCATTATATTATGTCGAATAATGTACATAAGATAAAAATTATGTGGAAAATCTGAAATATCGTCAACTTATTCTACGTAATGAATTTTAAATTACATAAACTTTTTTCGTTTCTTGATTTTGTTGACATCCTCGATTATTACGAAAGTAATTTGAATTTTTTCTTGGTAAATTTCTTTAACTATTGACTTTACTTTTTATTGAAACAAAACTAGAAACTGTTCAAAAATAGTAAATTTTTGCTGGTTGACAACTCTATGCCCTTTTAAAGTACATGAATATAGTAAATTTTGTACTCTAAAGACTTACTTTTTATTTATTGCTATTTCACATTTTTTTCATAAATTGAATATTTGCACTAGTTGACAACCCTATGCATCTAGTAAATGTTTAAATGTTGTGATTTTCGATTAATATTCACTTCTTTTTCCATTTAATTCATGTTTTTTTTAAATTAAGAATTTTCGTTGATTGACAACCCTAACCCGCGCTTTTTAATTGACATTGACGTTCTCCTTTTGCAATAATGGTATGAAATTTGACCATTTCATGGAACAGAATCGAGATGAAAACTATCACTAATGACGGCGTTTTGAATTTCTTCATGAAAGTTTATTGCCAGAAATGAAATTCGCACCGAAGACAAAATGCAGCCGATTCTATTGAGGACTATCATTCTTTCGTTACATTCATCGTCCAACACGAGTAAGACTGCCGCCACTACATTCATGAAACGCTCGCTCATGACTGTCACATGCGACTTTCATCTGTATGGTTCGTGCGACATTCATGTGTGACAGCCCGAATAGTAGGCAACATGAAAGTTTCCAGCACACGACATTCAAAGTAAACATCTACAGTTTTAGGTACCAACACAGGAATTTCACTTAAAACTGTCACGTGAAGGGACCGTTTCCAGCACTGATGGGGATCACAGAATCTCCTAATTTTCATTTCATTTATATGCAATTACATGGTGAAAAGCGTCAACAAATCAATTTCCTAGTGTTTCTTATAAGTGGTAAAGGAAGGGGATTTTCTTAAACTACTTAGTAATATTAATTGGAACAATAGGTATATTAACAAGTATCATATTACAATATTAGATGCCGCGTATTTGCTGGAAGGAAAACTTTGTTAGTATTTTTGTTTGTTTTGTTTTTCGAGAAGTGATGGGATCGGAAGTCATTAGAAGCCTGAAGAACAGATCTTCTAAGTTGACCTGTCTGTTGAATTTTCTTGTAATATTTTCCCTAAATCTTCGAATGCATTTGTTTCTCGTTTCTACTGCTGCTTCTAAGAACATTCCAATTGGAAGAATTGCATATTGTACAATAGTCACACCATGCACGAGTAATTTGTGTACAGTTGGTGACAAAGCGTACCAACCATACAACTTGTTGTATAGTTCATGTGTACTGTTCGTATATATTCTGAAAACACCACATCGACTCCCATTTGCTGTTATTTAGTGATAGTATAACATAAAATCTTTCCAATAAATCTTGATCCAGTCCTGTAATTTTAGCAACTATCTCTCTTCTTTCAAAAAAACCGCCTCGCAACATTACCGCTGTTTCCTCCCCCTGGCCGAGGTTCACTGATTCGTAGACCTTGCTCTTGATTATTTTTCTTTGAAATGTTCCACTTTGGTTTCTCCAAGCACAAACGATAAGAAATCTCGAGAAGCAACTCCATAGTGCGAATATACGCATGAAGCGGAGAGAATCCGAATTGGTACTAAATTGCCAAAACTGATGAAACTGACATGAAGACAAAACTCAAAACTAACCTGACGCCACACTTGCTCGGTTCAAATAATCGTGCAGTTTTTTATTCAGAGTAAGGTTCATCTGAACTGTCCGGAAAATTGAACGTGTATGGGCCGCTTTAGGTTTCACACGAACATATCATAATCACACACACTACGATGAATGAACATCATTTGACAGATATCGGTGTTATTGTAAACTTAAGCATCGGTATATGTTAAACAAAAACTTGATTCATCATGAAGTTGTGATGTGATCTTGTAAAACTTAATTCGTTTTTTCTTCACCGCAGTCAATCTCAAACGAATGAACACGCTTTAACAATTCAGTAGTACTGTCACGTGTTTTTCTCGCGCAAAACGGAACTTTTATCGACTTTTACGTAGTTGAGCCCATGGTATGAAAGCAGGATTGATAACCTTGTGAAAATTTACTTTTTTTACGTTTCGTCTTAGACTCGTCAGTGCAGAGCAGTTCAAACTGAACTGCTTAATGCATACTTAAACAGTTCAACTTAAACCGTTAAGCAGACATAAAGTTAATGCTATTTGCAAAACACTTATTAATCGGCACCGAAGTGCCATGTCTTTGCTGACGTGCAGAACGGAAACGTGATTTTCGCCTAATACTAATCAGGTATGATCATTCGGTGCCAATTAATAAGTGTTTTGCAAATAGCATTAACTTTACGTCTGCATAGCGGTTCAAGTTGAACTGTTTAATTTTGCATTAAGCAGTGCAATTTGAACTGTTCTGCACTGACGAGTCTAAGACGAAACGCAAGGATAAGTGAAAACGGTTATGTGCCCTAAGCACAAACTTAGGTTAACCCCTAAATGACTTGTTAAAATTGTTCAAATAAAATATTCTTCACTATCATGCTATATGATAACGTACAAAAATACTTGCATGAAATTTTGATTTAAATGAGATAGAAAAATAACTGTTTTCCGATTTTTTCTCATATTATATAAAAAAGTACAAGCTATCAAATACAATCAAAATATTTTTTTTCGGATTGCGCCATTTTTGGAAACCGTTATTTAAAAAAGGCGTATTTTATTGTTAAAATCTTACATAACTATTGAACCAGGTAGTTTAAAAAAAAACTTCTTCCACTAAAAGTTGCGTCTTTTTAAGCTCCTGAATTTCTTAGAACATTACTTTATTGAAAAAATTCAAATGAAAAAGTCATTGAATAAAAGCTGGTTTTTTAAGAAGCACCCTAACTAAGGATATGTTAACCGTTCTAATACATAAACTGTTGAAGATACACAACCAATATCTTCGACAAAGTTGCCTTAAATTGATTATTCTAAATTATTGTGGAAGGATGTATTGTTCTATCTTATCCAGATTTTGAAATAATTTTTTAATTCATAGTTTGTTTACGGACCACCCTAAAACCACTATGGCCGAAAACGCAGTTTATTAAGTGGAACAAATGTGCCGAAGAATTCAAATCTCTGAGGCCAATAATAAAAGCGTGAACAATTGTTTCCTGCTAATTTTGCTTCCTGGATCACTGTGCACTGTGAGTAAAACTTGTTGTCAGTTTAAAAACCTATTTTAATCCACCTAGTGATGTAATGATGCCTTTCTCATATTACTCATTACATCATAAATATAATCGTGAAATTCGCAAAACCAACTGTTTATTGAAAAGAAATAGGATAATTTGTTCGGATCTAATCTCACAAACTCTATAAAACCTGTTTACCCTGTAGTTCCGGAACCGAAAGTAGTATCCACAACAAATTAAGGAATTCCGTATGAAACTGTAAGACTTTTCTTCACGCAGAAAAATTTATTTTAAATTTTAATATATTACACTTTGAATTCAAAGATATTTTATTTTGAATCAGCGCTTATTTTCATTTTCCTTTGATTCAAATACATTTGATATTTACTTCAAAGCAAATTATTTTTATTTCTACGCACACAGAAATAAACAAAATAAACATTAAATTCAAATATATTGTGTTTTGAATTCAAATATATTTTATTTCCACCTGAATTTCATTTCACTTAGAATCAAATACAATTGTTATTTGATTCAAACAAAATAATTTTGTTTCTAAAATCATTTCACTTTGATTTAAATACAATTGTTATTTGATTCAAAGCAAATTAGTTTTGTTTCTAAAATCAGGCTTTCGGGCGACTGTGTGTAGATTCAATGATGTTTTTTTAATTCAATAAATTGTTATTTGAAAAGAATTTTTGACTAATTATTGTAAATTAAATATTAATTATTGTAAATTAATTTTTTATTTATTATTGAATGCATTTTGTGCGCTCAGTTGAGTACGGTTGCGGTATTGACTCCTCTGATTCCTTTCGTTCAATAATTTCCAAAAGCTCTACTGTGAAACCGCTGTCTGGAATGAATACAAATGTTAGATAAGAATTCATAACCTACCTATCCTATGAAAGCACTCACTATAGTATCGCACAATTCGATCGATTTCAATCTTAGCCAAAGTCGTGTTAAATTTCATAAAATCAGCCAGTACAAACGTTTGATTCAATGAAAATGTTTTAGAATCAATAATCTCTGGCATTTGATTCAAGGACGAAAAGTTTCAATCCAAGAATTTGAATCTAAGACTAAGTACATTTAATTCAACTAAACTCAAGCGTCAACATATTATCTTATTCGAATCTATTCAACGACATATTTGATTCAAATACATTTAATGTACTGTAACAAGCATTTGAATCAAATACATTTTTGATTTATTTCAATAAAATTTGGAAATTTGAATCCATATCTCAATATATTTGAATCTAATATACTTTGCCACACTAAATTTGATTCAAAAAGTGTTTTATTAGATTTAAATTTCAGTTCAAAAATTGTTTTATTTGATTCAAAAAATTGTTTGAAGTTGACTTAAAGACTCAATATATTAGAATCTAATGTGTTCTATTTCCCTGCGTGTTGTGAACCTATAAGTTTGTGAAAATCGATTTGGCCATCTCTAAGAAAAGTAAGTGAGATCCTTTTTGCAGTTTTTGATCACTATTTCCAATTCTTCCGAAACCGGATTCAGATAAACGGAATAGCCGAAGTTGGTTCGTTTACTTCCAACAAATATGACCTACAAATTGGAACAGTTTTGAACGTAGGTAAACCTATACTTACTATCTCATGCTCTATTTCGATTAAACCAATTAAACGAAAACTAACAAACGAAACGAACCTGCGTTTCTGTTACTTGTGCATATGTAAGTCAAGCTAAAAAGCATAAAACATGTAATAGGATTATAATTATAATTATTTTTTATTATTATTATTAATAATAATATTATTATTATTATTATTATTATTATTATTATTATTATTATTATTATTATTATTATTATTATTATTATTATTATTATTATTATTATTATTATTATTATCATTATTATTATTATTATTATT